>NC_073694.1:49538332-49838532 GCF_029784165.1 Wyeomyia smithii
TAATGTTTGGCCAAGCACAAACTAGCCATGTATTTTCTACTAATTCGTGCAGAGCGGAAGATTGCGGGCTCGAATCTCAGTACAACCAGGTCATTCGTTGTTAAATACAAGCATATTATATAGAAAATTCAACTAGAGCAATGTTGATGTAACCCTACACTAGCGCGTCGTCGCAATCTGCAATAAGTAATTTTTTCACATGATTTGTCATTTTTTCCGTGAAAGTATGAAATCAAGTCAATTAAGTCTAAAATTGAGTATTTTCAGTTTCGTGTGTAAGAATATCGGTCTCACGCTCACAGAAATGCAACAACAATGCACAGTGGTACAGCAAGGCAATTTAGGCGACCATGAGGTTTTCGATGCGATTCTTTGATTTTAGAGTCATAGTTTCTTCAAAGAAGTTGTTTCTTATAGCTAGTCCTTTATTTATGTGCAAATGAAAATTAGGGTGGTCCTAAAGTCGGCGAAATAAACAAATAATTTTTTTTATTTGCAGAAGTAACTGTATACAATCTTAGGCACAGTTGTAGATTAACTAATTTTGAGCAACAAAAAAAACTCTTTTGTAGCTATTATATTGACCGAAATAGAGCAATTTTACGTGACAGGCTTAGAGTGGGTTCCGAGAAAACGAAGTTTTTTGGCTCTATTTTTTCAGTTCAAATTTAATAACAGAGTATTCTTCGGAAGACCTCAAAAAAACTCTTTACCTATACAACATATCGACAAAGTTTTTCCGTCAAAAGTTGCGGGTTTTTGTGTTCTTAAGCTTAACCGAAGAAAACTTTGTTATTACATTTGAACTGAAAAAATAAAGCAAAAAATTTGTTTTTTTTTTAACCCCAGGTTAGTTACGTCAAATTGCTTTAAATCGGTTAATTTAATGGCTACAAAAAATATTAACAAAGTTGATTAAAATTAGTAGACTTGCAATTTTGCCGAAGAATGTATACAATTATTTCTGCAAACAAAAAAAAGTCAGTTTATTTTGTTTCGTTGATTTTAGGGCCACCCTAACATTCATTTGCACATAAATAAAGGACTAAGTATAAGAAACAACTTCTTAAAAGAAACTATTGCTATAAAACGAAATCACATCGAAAAGTTCATGTCCGCCTAAATTGCGTTACTGTACCACTGTGCAACCAGTTTAGTTACCTTTTTCACCACAAGAGGGGGTGTTCCCTATGCGTCTTCTCGAAATTATATGGGAAATTCGGGAGTGAACTATATTGGTATTATAAGATATTTGAACTGAGTTAATCTGGGGGGTGACGGGTGATCCACTATAGGTTAATAAACAAAAGGGGTTCATTATTAGGTTAATTTACCCTACGGAAAATAAAAATATTCTACGAAGTTACCGGCCATTTGGACTCTTGAGGATTGTTCAGATTACGCATAACTGGAATCTTGATCACAAGTTTGTATCACTTTCGACCGGAAACTGATTGTTAAGCTCTTATACATCTTTTGATTAAAAACACTGTACTACAGCGATTTAGAACTTCTGAAGTGGCTTATAGACTGTTCCGAAAATTATGAATACATCTTCTTTCTTGAATAAAACAAAAAATACAGGATTTTTGGGGTCATTTTATTCTGAAATATAGGTAATAAGTGTTTTCTTTCCAGTTTCAATTCAAGTTGGGATTATTTTTCGTAGGATACGCGAGTTCTCTAACTTTTCTCTTAACACTACTCATAAGCTTTTGCACAGTGTGTTCTCCGACCATTTTTACCACTTTAAGCCAATCTTTTTTAAATTGTCCGCTGGTTTGACATATTTCCTCCGCTTTGCCTTGGTCAAAGCCCAAAAAGTTTCAATAGGGCGAATTTCAGGGCAGTTTGGAGGATTCATCTCCTTTGGAACACATGTGACATTATTTGTTTTATACCACCCTAGTACATCCTTAGAGTAATGGCAGGAAGCAAGATCGGGCCAAAAGATTGGAGGATTGTTATGCTGCTTAACCATGGGTAACAACCTTTTCTGCAAACACTCTTTCTCGTAAATTTTACCATTCATTGTGTAAATAATGAATGGACGAGATATTTTCCCACATTCACAAATGGCCTGCCAAACCATTACCTTCTTGCCGAATTTTTCGGTGTAAATGGCTTTCACTGGTCCAGGGACATCCTTTCCCTTCGGTGATGTATAAAATTGCGGTCCTGGCATAGTCTTATAGTCCAGTTTTATGTAGGTTTCGTCATCCATGATAACACACCCCATTTTTTTGGTCGGAAGTTTGTCATAAAACTTCCGAGCTCTCGGTTTCACAGATTCAGCTTGTTTTGGATTTCGTTTTGGCTGCTTCTGCTTCCGACGGATCTGCAGATCCATTCTTCCCTTGGCACGCATAATGTCACTCGCCGAAGCTCCAAGCTTTCTCGCCACATCTCGTACTGATACTGAAGGATGCCGCTTGTAGTATTCCTTAACCTTTTTGTCCATTGTGGGACAAACAGGCCCGGGTTTTCTACCACGTCTTGGGGCATCAGTAAATGTGCACTCTTCACAATACTTCGGCAATGCGGTTTGAACTGCTCCGACACTTATACCTTCTTCTCTGGTTAATTTTCTTATAGAAAGACCACTCACGGTGCTCCATTTGTGCACCATTCGCTTTCTTTGCTCGGGAGAAAGGCCACGCATTTTCAAAATTTCGCACTAAATGTTAGAAAAAATGACAGCATCTGTTTCTTTTGGATGTAAACAACAGGACGCAGCCAACGTTTGGTTGAATACTGCACGTTATTTGAGATGACGGTTGGTCGTAAGTGTATTTATAATTATCGGAACGGTCTATAGTGTAGGTTGTAGGTCTTGTTGTGTGTAACATTCGCTCATACTATAAATTTTCCAAACACCCCCAAAATCTGGTTACAAAATACGGTTTTTGGACCTCAGTGCATACAACTTTTTTTACCTCAGTCATTTCTAGACCGACTTTCAATATTTTAGCAGTTTCGGAAAGAAAGTAAACAAAGCTTTCAAAATATAAACAGATTTGTACTAATATCACTGAAACATGTTGAGTTATTTGAATTTAAATCTAATTTTTTAAACTTTTTCACACAATTTTTCAATCAAACTTGTAATTTGCCACCTGTTTTTGTGAGTTTAAATCTAATTTTTGAAACTTTTCCACACAATTTTTCAATCAAACTTGAAATTTGTCACCTGTTTTTGTGAGAAAGATACTACAGATATTCAAAAATTTTGAAGGTTTATTCAATGATGAATTAAACAAACGTGGTAGTGTGAAAATCGGTGAATATTTAGCTGAGTTATATATGTTTTATGAAAACCAGAATTTTTGGCTTCTATCGCTCAATTATTTTACGGTGCTACAAATGGAGAAAAAATGCAAGAACTTCTTAAGTGACCTGGTTGCAAGTTGTAGATCTTGTTGAGTGTAACATTCGCTCATAATATAAATTTCCCAAACACCTGTAAAATTTGACGTTATGGTCAAAATACGGTTTTTGGACTTCAGCGCAAAGTATTTTTTAACTAAGTTATTTCTTGACCGATTTGCAATATTTTAGCAGTTTTGGAAAAGGGATAAACAGCGTTTTTTAAATATTTACAGATTTGTACCAACATCACCAAGCATGTTGAATTAGTTGAGTTAAAATCTGAAGTTTTGGACTTTCCACACAATTTTTCAACTGTTATGTTTTGTATCCAATCTGTTTATTTTCTTTCCAAAACTGCCAAAATATTGAAAATTGGTCTAGAAATAACTGAGTTAAAAAAAGTTATATACACAGAGGTCCAAAAAAATTTTAATATTCGGATACAAAACAACAATACATACAAAATGGCGTCAAAAAATTTATAATTTTCGATTTCTCAAAAATTAAAAAAGGCGCCACTGTTACCCCTTGAAGTGAAATGTGTTCAAACTCGAAGAAATTTGTTTTTGCGTCAAAATACAATAAAAAATAATACATAGAAGCCAAGGCAGAAGAAGAAGGAAATTTTTGTTCCACTGTGTTATTTTTAAACCGACATTACTTTACATGCCTATTTTTATTCAACCCAAGCTAGGTTCGAATTAAACAGCGCACACACACAAAAATCTGTAAAAGTACGCTTTTTGCACCGGACAAAAGCCGTTTTAAATCGCATGGGAAACCATATTGGTGAATGGCATTGTTTCGAGCAGATTATCGGTAAGCAGGATAATAAAATGCTTGCCGCCTTTTGTCACTGCGAAATGGAACCGAGTTCGACTATGCCCGAACCGAATGTGGCCTGACTGACTGAGTGACCGATATGACTGAATATGGTCACAAATCGATCATGATGGAGTTCTATTGTTGCGGTTTATTTCTGTATCCTCTAACCTTTCTCTGGTGCGTAATGCTTTATCTCTGGCCAGTCATCTTCCTATGCGGTACTAATGGACGACACACTATTGATATTAATGTTTGGCTTAGAGAGGTACCGTCCATTCGATTGAATTATTTTTGCATGAGCGATTTCAGAGACTGCAAACAACGACACTGAAAGTTCAAACTGTTATACAAAATCAATTCCATAGATGACTTGATAGCGATCTTTTCTATTTTCGTACGTTCCTATAAGTTAATGCTAGTTTGATTTCACTTTCATACGAGTGACTAATTGTTAGAGTCACAGAAAGTGCATTGTAGAAAAGTTTATTTCAAGTAAAGTACGAGAATTTCTCTTTCCTAATACAATACCGATAATACCCTGGAGTATATAATAAGGGCCGGGTTTTGTGACATTATGTTTCACTCCCAGGGTCAGTCGTGTGACGGCCATTAGCTTCTCAACCTTCTGCCGTGACGGCAAACCATTAGCCCGGCCGGCTGGTTGCGGGTAATTTTACATCTACATCAGACTGGGCTCTGGATTCCCGCGTCGTGCTAAAATGTGAGGACGTCACACGAGCGGCGGCAGCGGCGATGATAGTCCGGTGCGAAATCTCGCCAAATGGAATTTTTAAATACCTTTTCACCCGGTGTCGGCTCAGTCCAGCTGCGACGGATGATGGCGACGATAGGTTTTACCGGTCGTATTGTACGAGCGGTTGTGAGGTACAGAATAGGAGTTCGTGCCGGTTTTTCAGGCTACTCTCGGCGAAAGATGGTCTGGCGGGATTCCGTGGTGCTGTCGCCGTTTGGTTCGCGGGTGATGGCGATGCTGTGCTACGCAGGATGAGGGGCAAATGGATTTTTGACGTAACTACTAAAGTGCTTACTTGTAGCAAGAAAGAACAATAAGTGGAGGGAATTGTTTCGAAATAAGTTTTCTGCTGTGATTTTGTAGCTCACTAAAGAAACATTCGAGTCCCGAGACGGATGACGGAGAGAATTTTGGCGCTTTGTTCCACCATCACTATGTGAAGTTGCAATTTAATCGAGCGGGAATAACATTTTACATTCACATATCGTTTATATTAAACTTGTACAATGTCGGAACAACGTTTAAATGGAATCTTTTATTTAGATGTCCAAGTAGTTTCATTTTACTTCCTGGCAGAGCAACTCTTCTTGATTTCATTATTAAGAACACTAAAGTGGCAATCGAATCAACTCAAAGCAATTTACAGTTCAATCTACAGCGAATAGATTTCATTCAATTGTCTTAATTTTCTCGAATAAATCAAATTTGTGTGGCTTTTTGTGTCCATTAAATTTCGCACAAGACTTCGCGTTGCTTTGTAAAGTGCGGAAAAGCTTTATCGTCGCTCCTTTTAATGGAAAAGAACCACCTTCCAATTGGACAAATCGCATTGAAGTTGACTGATAGGACGGACAGAAACCGCATTACCCCGAGATGACGAATCGAAAAGAAAATTACAACGGCGTGGAACGCGAGATGTTTTTTTTTTTTTTGCTCTAGAAGACAAATCTTACTTCATCATTCAAATCTACCCATCTTTGCGTCGGTCGCGTTGGTGTAGTTGTTTGCCTTCTACTTCAGTGCCGGGTTGGATTGAATCTTTGCTCCTGTGTCGGAAGCAGCGGGTAAATGGAGTGAAGGGATGTTTTCAATCCCGTCTGGCAGGACCGGTTCGAAGCCGCCTGACGCAGCTCAGGATGCGGAAATGCGCCGATAAACCTACGAGAAAAACCTGCGAAAGACGGTTGCGAATGATGGTTGCGAGTGAGGGAAAATTCCGACAATGAGCTGCAGTCAAGCGGAAAAGTACGAATGCCGGGGATAGGGCTGAGCGGAAATCAAATTAAAAACAGAATATAGGGGTGTTTTGATTAAATTTATTAGAAAACGAGGGAAACTGCCAACCACTTCTGGTGGATAACTTTTACCTCTTTTTCAGTGGAGTTCCACTCGATCGATATTTTTTGCCGGTAATATAATTATGGTATGTTCCTATGTATTAAATTGAAGTAATGATTTCTGATGTTTAATCGTTATTTTACACAAAAACATCTAGATAAGTGACTTATTCATACTGAAGCTTGTTTGCAAGAATATAGGTTACGATCCCGGATTATTCGGTACGTTCTTCAATTAAAAAGTTACATGTTTGTGAGTTGAAGACTCTAGATGGATTGATTTACTTTCTGATTCTGAATAATAAACCGCAAAGGTCGTTAACGCGCCTTCTGTCAACTCGACAGTATCAGTGCTATTGCATCGATAGGTGAAGCGAACAGAATGCTATTGTGTTTGTCGATATAATTGAATATTATTTATTCGTATTCTCAACTTATATATCGATCACCCTTCGCTTAAATATGATTCCATACATTAGTAGGATAAAGTGTTACAGAATATCGGACAACCAATAGCTCTTATTTAGTGCTTAAAATTATCATTTGTTATTCATAAAGTTAACACTTTCCTAAAACAGAATTACAGTTCACTAATGTTGTAATACTTGTTTGATATGGAAATCATTGATAATTTTTAAGAGTTTATATTTTTATCAAAGTATATTCAGTATATGAAAAAGAAGAAACCAATGGTTTTAATCAATTTGTTCTTTTAATACTTATTTGGATAGAAAAATTTTCGATACTCGACGTTGTCGAAGTCAGTCGATTAGAGATTTTTTTAAGATGCGGCTCAAACAGCGTTTGGTTCGGACTTAGTCAGTTACTTATATATTACATATTATATATTATATATTATATATTATAGAAATCAATCAATCTTATTTGTCCTGTAGAGTACATTGACCACCGATTACCACCACAAAAGAAAAAATATGTCCTCAAGGTCGTGTCAATTTGAACCTACCACTATGTGTATAACCAAAACCGAATTTCGTTTCGGCTAGTAGTAATTGAGCATTTTTTATGCTACTCTCACAGCAGCCTATTCTACAGTCGGAAACTGTCGCACAAGAATTAAACCGGAAAAAATCAAGCTGGTCGTTTCCATTGCCTTAGAGAAAAAACGACCAACTTCGAAAACGCAGAAGCGAGAATGACGGACTTAAATAAGTTACACCGTTGTAAGTGCTTGATATGCATCATCTCCCGGAAGATATTTTAGAACTGCTGCTGATGCTTTTGTTTTAGAAGCCAGATTGGAAATGAACGCTACCCGCATGCTTGTGCTGCTTTAAAAATGAGATGCTGCATAAAAATGAGACCATCTCTTCCGCCTGTATGGTTGGATGATTGATGAAACGACCATAACGTGGTAGTGATGTAAATGCGAGGTGTGATAGCAATATTTGGTATATTTGTCGTACGTCGTACGGTTGATGCTAATAACAAATCACACGGATGATGCATAAACCATAAGCGTATATGTCGATTATCACATCGTTTTTCATGATTACAATGTTACATATAAATGTTTTACAAGATGCGAGAGAAATCTCAAAACAGACCCCTTACGGTAAAACGGGTAGTCCTCATCAAAAATCCTGTTTGCGGCTGCTATCCGTCCCTTCACTTTGCAATTAACATCGTTGAATTGTAACACGCCACGAGAATTCCCTTATGATCTCAGTATCAAGCGTCGACGAACTTCCACGCTCCCTACCTTTCACAAACATCCACGTTCTTTACCGTGTACTTTGTTTTGATAGAGTTGATGATAAGTCCCAAACGCTTCTCCCACTGCTTTGCGGCTAATACCGACGATATCAATATCATCCGCAAAGACAAAGATAACGGTATCACATTATTCCGGGCTTGATATTCTCCTCCTTATGTGAGGAGAGCAGAATGAATATTCACCATTTGCTTCTTGCTGTACACTTTTTTCTCTTTCGTGTTCTGTTTCTGCTACTTGCTACTAACGTCACAGCCAGAGTGACTAGCACTATTTTATATCAATCCGTAGATTCTACAGATTTCTACGGATTTTTTCTTCGTGGCAGAATTTAGAATGAAAAGTGAAAGTTTATATAAATAACTAAACGATGTAGGTACATAATTGCAATGTCACTAGCAATCATACTTTTTTAAATGGGAGCGAATTGTGGGAGAGTTCCCTCTAAATTTATTGGATATATTACCCCAGGTTAACAAACTGAAAAAAATCCGTTGATTTCCGTAGTTATTTTCAAAAATCCGTAGATTTAATTCGTAGATCTGCGGAAAAATCCGTGCATCTGGCCTGCCTTATCACAGCTGAGTGAAACAAGAATGGTGAATCACTCTAGGGAGAATACACAAAAGTACACCAAGGTGTGCACTGCTGAGATAAATTCGACATGCGTGACGGGCGGCTGGATTTATTTTCAGTTTAGAGATGCAAAGCAAACAACGCAATTTGCTTTTCTACCTGGATGCGCTCCTCATTTGATATATGCTTAGGAGACACACACTAAAAGCACTGCAGTAAACTCAGCTGTGTACTTATTAAGCGTGTTGTGCTTCGGTGTGAGCGAAATCACACGAGTTTGTTGTCTCTCCGGAGAAATACAGGTGGTAGACAAAATGTGTGATTTTCTTCCTCAATTTCTCTTCGGTTTCTATCGACAGCTCTACCCTCTTCACCGTTCGAAAACACTGACGCATGGCCACCAGTGTCTCATCGGTTATCAGGTCCCATTCATTTTCGTTACACATGGCAGGAATTGAGTTTTTAATTCGTTCACCACTTTATAGAAACTGCTTGTGTCGTGTCTAGAGAAGTAAACCCCCATCTCCACAAGAGATCGTTCGTAGAGCTCGCTTCTCTTGAGTTGGTGGTAATGAGCCGAAACATATGCAATGGCGGACGAAAGCGTGCGTGGGCATGTTTTTGACAAAATTGTTGGAGCAGATCTTACGCTTCAGGTTTGCCCGGAAATACTCGATGGGACGCAGCTGAGGGATATTGGGTGAGTTCGCCGACTAGATTACCACATCGATATTCAGCCGCTCCATCTCCTCAAGATCCGACCAGACACCACGTCTTCGCCCTTATGATGTTTCTTAATGAACGACGCAACTTCTGGCAGGCCCTGCGTACAAAACATTTCCCCGTTCACGGCCAATCCGGAGCGGAAGAAGAGCGGATTTGATATCCCCTTCTAGCTGATTGTCAGCCACAGCAGGTCCTTCTTCGGGAACTTAGTGGGTGAAATGAACTTTACCTCGAAGATCACATCCTTCGTGAGGGAAGTAAACTACGAAGTGCCTTGCCAGTCGTTGCCATCCTGGGTGATGTGGGTTTCGTCGTCCACCGCCTCGTGGTGATTCTGCCGCTGCCACTGCGTCATTGCCTGCAGCTCCGAGACCAGTAAACGGAACTACCACTTCCTGCCATGTATGTCCATGATCGCCAAGTACTTTTTTTACAGTTTGACCGGTAGCACCAACCTCCCGGCCAAGCGCACGCGGCGATTTCCTCTTTAGCACCCTTTGAAGCTTTTGGTCGCTCAGGGTCGTCTGCCGTCTAAAACCGGGCGCCAAGATGTTGTAGATGCCAGAACGAGCTTATCCAGCGTCCCAAAAGTGCAGCACGATGTGCGTTTTCGACGGGACGAGGTAAAGTTCTTCGAACGCGTACACTCCTGAACAGAGTAACTTAAGTTTTTTCGCCATCGCGGTAAGAGTTCGATTAAGAGCAGTACAGTTTTTTGCTGACTCATCGGATTTTTTTTTCTGCAACGTGAAAAGCTGCTGACAGACACCAGAGAAGACAAATCAGGAAGTGAGAACCTCTTCAGTTTCCAACACTTATCTTCCCGGAACAACGGTTAAGTATTGAGTCGGAAAATGGATCTTTGTGCTCCATGCACCATCTTTGCTCATACACCACATAGCGAGCAATATAATGCGGTCTGACAACTTTTGTCTCTGAAATCACGTGTCATTCTGAAAATTAATCCCAACTGCCTGGATGCTTTGGCGATAAAGAAAGAAACATGTTGTTTGAAGGTAAGTTTAACATCGAGAAGTACACTAAGATCTTTGACCATATCGACACGCTGAATCGATCGATTGTTGAGGATGTAATCGAAAAGTATCGGGTGCATTTTTCGAGTGAAAGTTATGACCATTTGGAGGGGTTCAACGTCATACGATTAGTTGCACACCAGTTCCCAAATGAATTCAGTTGCTGCTGAAGAGAGGATGCGTCTGAGGTGTTCAGTGGACCCTGTAACGAATTATTAACGTTGTTAAAATACAGCAGAAAGATCAGTGGTCCCAAGTGACTGCCTTGGGCGACTCCGGATGTTGCAGGGAAGAAATCGGAGAGCTCGTCTCCAATCTTGATCCGTTAATTAGGATTTCATCCACTTCAATAGATTACTGCTGAAGCCATAGCGTTCCAGCAGCGGAAGATCGGTCTAATCGCGTCTGTTTGCGACCGTTCGTTGAAGCTCGCGAACACGTAACTGGTAAAACAAAGTAAATTTGTAGCGGTAGAGCATTTTGGTAGAAAACCGTGCTGATTGTCTGATATGGCGTACTGACAATGTGAGATGATAGGCTGTATGACCAGTTCAAATAATTTTGATACAGCGCAAAGAGCTGATATCCCTCTATAATTATCCACGTTCGTTCTCAAGATGTCCGGGTCTTCAAACATGTTCCGAGCCAAGTTGTCCGGAGTAATGTCTGGCCCGCTGACTACCATCATGTCGCTCCTAGAGCGCGCAAAGCGAGGCCATACGAAGAAAACATGCTCAGTGGGGAGCCCCGCGTGCCCGAACCTATTTAATGCTGCCTGAAGCAACCATGGTCTGACAGGACCTGTATCAGGTGTAAGGTTAGTTTTCCATGATGCCTTCTGACCCATCCAGATATCTCTGGAATAAATCGGAGCGTCTATCTATCTTTTGCCGAATTGGACCATTCTCGTTGCCATCTGATAATCGAGAATGATCTTCTGGTAACTCGTATGTCCCTTGTGTCACGTTGACCGAAGCACTCTACATACTTCTTAATGGCGATGTTGATAGGCATCATTGCGGACAAGAAGCAGATTGCGTCATATGACACTGTTCGGTACACACTCGCAACCCTCAAGCACATGAGCCTGTAGGTACTTTACAGCTTATCACGATAACTATTAGTACCTATAGCTTTGGACCACACTGGTCGACGAAACCACGCTGCGAAGAAGTTTCCATTTGCTACAGTACACCGCTGAGCTGTTCGATATCATTCGAGATAGTGTTGCAAAAGCCATTGAGCCACTCTCACAGACATAGTTGACGTGGCTCTAGGTGTTATGATCGATGACAAGCTTACGTTTAAGCTTGTCATCGAACATTACCCCAAGAGTTTCAAAGATGGTCCGTATTACAGTTATTTACAGCCGTGACATCCGTCTTGTCTTAAGGTGCGCTAACTCCAGTGCTCTGGAGTGTTTCCAGTCCTCGATCTTGCGTATGCAGTGCGCGGCCGTCAACTCGACCCCTCCGATCGACTCACTGTAGATTTGCAGCGTTATGTCGTCCACAAAGCCGACGATCACAACCCCTGCAGGGAACTTCAGCTTCTAACCCAAGATGAAAGCTTAGGGTACTCCTACGGTGATCGGGACTCACTTCTAACCTGTAGACTAGTAATCGATTCTAGAAATAGTTTTTCAGGATCGTGTACAACGACACCGGTATATGGATGCTGTTGAGCGCAAGCGCTATGGAGTCCCAGCTGACGCTATTGAACGCATTTCCCCGGTCGAGCTTGACGATTTCGCTATAGCGAATGTCTTTTTTCTTACGCTGGAGTACTACCTCAGCCATCTTGGTGACGGAAAGAAGAGCATCCAGAGGTGAAGGTTAATCCATGAAAAAATGGCAATTTATATCTATTTTTTTAAGGCAAATGTTATTCATTCCATGACTTTTATCACAATACTTTAACAAAGAGACTCGGCACACGAACGACTGCTTTCCGTTTTGACATGTTGCCGAAATCCACTTCACCAGACTAGCCAGCTGCCCTAGCTCACGTACTGTGGAAGTCTCCCACTCCCCCGCCGTAGTCGAGCCTTTCCTGCCTGCGTCCATCAGTAGTATGATCAGCGGAGGGAACTGGAGTTACGAAATTGTACTTGCCGTTGGTAGCGTTTAAAAAGCCTCGTTCCCCACTTCCGCACGAAGAAGTGTCCAAACTACGCGGAAGTGGGGAACGAGGCTTTTTAAACGCTACTAACGGCAAGTACAATTTCGTAACTCCAGTTCCCTCCGCTGATCCATACTACACTTTCAGTCTTCGGCGACCTGACGTTCCACCACCAGTGTTCACCTGGCTCGACGTTCGTATCACAACTTTTTGGCAGTTTTTGGCACTGTATATCGTTGCGACCGTAATCGTCAAAACAGCACCAAGTGTCCTGATAGCTGTATCTGAACGCTTAAATAGCTGTATTGACCCGACTCCAATAAGTGACACCAGTGAACAGCTCTGGGTTAAAACTCCATTAGTTTGAAAGCAGTCTATCTTCCTCCCGATCATAGATCTGATGTGACCGCTGTTGAAAACCATATCAATTCCATCAGCTCCGTTATCTCTTGCATAGACTAAAATGATCTACCGTTTCTGTTTGGAGACTGCAATCAGCCGGGCGTTTTTTATAAACGTAGGAGCGATGGCACACCATCAAGTGATCTGATTCATTCACGAATATTTGTTGCCTATCCCGCTTTGCTAGACCGGTTAAGTTAGCACAATCTGACTCAAGTGAACCCCGCTACTAACGACCACGATCATCTACTAGATCTGGTACTAGTCAATAACACCACCTCATTTGAACTCGCTGAAGCGAGTGAGTCCTTACTACCGATTGACACGAATCACCCTCCATTAGATATAACAATCAATGTAACTCCATCCGTACAGTTTGAGGACAAAGATGACGTTGTGGTCCCCGTGGCTCTGTGGTTAGCGATGTCGGTCGGATAGCTCTCCCACACGCTTGTGAAATCGAGTTCGGTTTCCGATAGAGTCGAGAATCTTTCCGAACTAGGAATTTTCTCGACTCAGTACTGGGGCACAGTGTATCGTTGTACTTGTCCTACAGCATGCAAAATGTGCCAAAACAATATGGATAACGAATTCTCTCAACTAATAATCTAGTTGATCGAGACCGCTATTAGCCCCCAGGCTAAGCGTGCGATATTGTTTTATCAGGTGACGTTCCATGTCTTGACTATTGTAGAGCTGAGTTTGAGTCATTGAGAATTGCTTTTTTATCTATAAATGACGTCATTGAGTATTTCAACTGTGCTATCATTTCAGCAATCTACCGTATTGTTCCGCCGTCAAGACCAATAAGAAAACCCGCTTGGGCTAATCACATTTTGCATATTGTAGGATAAGTACAACGGTACACCGTGCCTTAGGGCTGAGTCGAGAAAATTTCCAGATGGAAAAGAACCACGGGGACCACAATTCTCACAACAGCACACTGCTTGAAAAATGTACTCTATTTGCCCGTAAATTTCAGCACAATTTCCATGAGCATACTGCTTCCAATGCTCAGGTTGATACTGCTTTAAGTGGCTTTTTAGAGATGTTATTGATTTCATTCCGCTTGAAATAACAAGTCATCACGTTACTGCTGCTATTTATAACCTGAAATCATCCTTCGGTGTTTTTTTCTGATGGAATTCCGTCATCCGTTCTGAAACAATGTGTCTCTGTTATATTTTTCGTGCATGAGAAAGGCGATAGACGTGACGTGGCGTGAGATGATGGAAATAATTGTAAACGACACCCTATTTGCCGGCTGCAAGCGTACCTCACGTAGGATCAACACGGTTTTTACTCGAGACGTTCGAATTCTCGCCGATTTGCTTGATGACGGTGCCTAAATAGATACATTATAAACCCGTCTGAAAGCGACGTTCGATCCAGTAGACCACAACATACTTTCAACTGTAATTGGAAAACTTGGTTGCCGAAAGGTTGCCGTAAATTGTACGCCGATGACGTTAAACTCTTTGAAGTCGTGAGAAATTATGCGGAGCCTATGGTGTTCTAAGATCTTCTTTCTGTAAGCGTTCAGAAATGAAGGGTAATCTCCTATCGGACAAGGGAACCTATCTTATTTGACAATACTATGCCTCTATTCTAGAGTGACACAAACTCGAGATCATGGAGTTATTATTTGGATACTGCGCTATCTTCCAAATTGCACTACAACGACATAATCACTAATGCTAATCGACAACTCGGTTTCATGTTTAATCCAACGAGTTCCGTGATCCGTCTCTCGAATCTGCCAGCCTACACTGAACGCTGTCGGCTGTTAGAAATGCAAACTCTTGAGCAGAGACGTTTCGAGGCGCTAGCTGCATTCATTGGTAAAGTTTTTCTAATGGCATTCGATGCTGCCGAAATCCTCTACCACCTGGATATATATGCCCCCGAACGATCTCTTAGGCCAAGATCTCTGTTGAACCTGCCTCAACGCAACGCTCAATATGATCAATTTGACCCAACACGCTCCCTGTCGGCCAGGTATAACACAATAGCAGATGCATTCGATATATTGATTTGGAATTCTGTCAAATCAATTTTAATAAATTATAACAAATTATAACAAATTATTACACAGTGGCAATCACGACTTCACTTTTGGCGCTCGTCTCCAAGTCAATTATCACCTTTATGGCAATCATAGAGCGAGCTTTGGCTCATATTTATGATTTGTGTAACGTAAGAACAGTGATTCACAAGGATGGAAAAACTCGTATCGCATAACAACCATTTGGGTATCATTTCTGAACGTGCTATTTGAAAGCTTTCAATCCTAGCAAACCATCGCTATTAAAAGTTATACATTCTCAAGCTTGCAAGAGACCACTTAGAGCAAAGAAATATATGGTAGCTTTCTTTGATGATTTTGTTTCAGTATTGCCTGCTTTAGGCGGAGCGAGCAACATATAGCGAGTGTTTCACGAAAGAATCGTAAACGATTGCACTCAAGCGATCGCAATGATTCTTTCAAATGTTGGTTGCTTGTAGGCGTAATTCGGCTACTCCACGTCGTGCTTTCACCGTGATATACCATGATGATTCTTAGTGATTTCAAGTACCAGATGCTAATGCACCATGCTACAATTTCCGCAAGCATTGATGATACCTATTTGCTCCGACAAGCAAACAATTGAACGCAATCTAACGTTCATTTGGATTCATAATTTTGTATCACTGGCGATAATATCTCAAAGCTTCTCGCGAAAATGTTGAATGCGAGTGAACTTGGATACAATAAATACTATCGTGTTTAAATCATTCAGTCTCCTTCTATGGTATTCGACACTCTTAGAAGCGAAAAACAATCAGCAGCGTTTCTATGGAAAACTTGTACGCGAGTGGAAATAGTTGAACGATAACTGATAAATCAAAGAACACATTTGCATGAAATATTGCTAGTGAGTGAACTTTTCCATGCTTGGTGATACACACGAAATAACACGCGACGTGTCATGGGACAAAATACTTAAAAGAAAAAATAATGTTAACTTGGGTTTCCAGGAATTTGGAATCACCGACACTTTATTTGACGCGTAGCTGAGCTCTCGATGCTGGTCAGTTTTGTCATTTTTTAAACGGGATGAACACAGCTGAGACACATGGTAAACATATTACTTTTCTCAACGAGTGGCTGAAGCGCATCGAGAGTTAAAAAATGCTGCTCTAACTGAAATAACGTCTTGTAACTACAGAACCTAGTCGCTTTAGAGACAGTAAATTTGACGTTGACGACTGTCCTCGTTAAAGCAGGCCTAAAACCATCGAAGTCACTGAATTGAAAGAGCTGCTTGATGAAAATCCATGCCAAACGCAGAAACAGCTTGCCTCGGGCATTAAGAGTTACCCGTCAAGCCAGTTTCAAACTAAGACGTTGAGTGTCATTTTTTCGCCTGTGAACATTTGCTCCAGCGGCACAATTTTTTTTCATCGCATGGTGACGAATGATAAAAAAATGAATTCATTACAGCAACCCGAGGAAAAGAAAATTGTGAGAATTGCGCGTCCAAGAAAAGCTCGTCGGCTTGGCCTAATACACACGCTATTAAGGTTATGCTGTTTATATGGTGGGACCAGGTCTGTGTCATTTACCATAAGCTGTTGAGAGCGAACGAAATCATCACTGGGAAATGGTATTGACTTCAATTGTAAGCCGAGTACTGCGCGAAAGACGATCGCAATACGAGCAGAAGCACGAAAAAGTGACTCTACTGCATGACAACGCTCGGTCTCATACTGCCAAAATCTCCCCTGACCCTTTATAACTATGCCTATGTACAAACTGGCTCATTCAAACGGCTCGTTAGTCATGTTATCATGAAAACCTTGTTTCGCTGCACAGTAAGAAAACTTACGCATATGAAGAATTGCCTCCATCGCTTGTGATGGAAAATTTTATAATATTTCACGCAAGTTTTAATGATATTGCACATAATTTTCAAACGAAATCGTGGTTTACGTCAGAAGCAACTGCAATTTAAAGGATAAAATATTTTACGTGACGTATAATATTCAGAATTTTTTACTGTGTGAAGTTGAGTTCAGCGCTATTTATGCCAAAAAATCATCATTTTTGTAGTTTCACCAGTGATTCGATTCGGCTGGATTAAATCAGCATCGTACTTCGTCACTAAGTATGAGTTTGTCATGTCATCAGGGTAAAAAAGGTTGTGTTCAAAAAGTTAGTTTATGTTTTTGGTCTACAGATCCAAAGCATACTGAAATCTCATCACCACGTTAAGTCTTTTTTTTCGAGAGCCAAGACCCATAGTAAATAACATTCATTCAGTCACGATAACACTGACGAGGAACGGTTTCCTATGTCTCAGCCCCAGCGGATCACACATCCACTTGGTTTCTGTTTTAGGTGCTACTGTTACCTCGGCAGCAAAAAGGTCATCAGGGTTCGTTGGTCCGCTGAGAGACTGAAGATGATAGTGATGACGATGCCGCACAGTCTACCTCTTTTTGAAAGCTCTCTTACAGTCATCATGGGGATGATAATCGAGACTTACGCCTTCTTGAGGTTTCGTTTACGTTGTCATTCCACGGTAAAACATGATACTGACGATTGTATCGTTATGGTCAAATCAGCTTTCGGATTTTAAGGTTCTGTTAGACAGGTGCTAAAGGTTTAACTCCTAATTTCACAATCTACTGCAGTTTCCGTGGTACAGAAATATTAACGGTATGCCATCAACTATCGTCTGATTAGCTGTTTAAACAATCTGGGTAGTTCTTGGGCTAACATTCATTCCGAAGCCGCTATCTTAGTCACAATTCAAAATGTGAAATCAAAAGTTTAAAGCGAAAACCATTTTTCATAGCAGTTGATAGCACTCGAACAGGCGGAAAAGTGTGATGGACTAGCCCAGAGGGTGATACATTAATAAACGGCATTAGGGCGTGCTGGGGCGGCATCAGAAAACGAAAATTTGCGTACGGGAGAAAGGTTCCGAAACTTTTAACGCCAGCTGACTTTATTAACTTTTTCCAGAAGGGATTCGTTTCCATTCTCTCCAACATGTCTGCTGGAGAAAACAAAAGCCCGTCAGTCCGTTTCATTTCGGTGATTGATGATGATGACCAGGACCGTTTCAACAACGGAAAACTGCCCAAAAGCTTTGGTTTGCCGATTTGCAAAACGTTCAGCTCGGGTAGCCAGAAAGGTACTAGATTTTTTTTTTTGTGATGCACGGGTGTAAGTGATATGATAAATAGAGGCATACATGTGCACCTTTAGAATGACATCTGATGATCTCTCAAGCAACAATCTGGTAGCGCCTAAAAAAGTTCGAAACATAACAAAGCACTCTTTATTGATTCTTGTGCGCGTACCTATTGCCGTATTCAATGTTCAACTTCTGTGCAGTCCCTGTTGTTGAAAAAAAAAAAGAAATAATTTTCTTTAAACTTCTAGTTTGATGCTATAACGACTGAAAAAAACTCAATTCGCCTCACATAAACAACTCTCAGCGCACGGTATATCATTTCTAGGGCCACACTGTTCAGACATTTGTTTGAAAAATCGATTCCCTCCAACACGGCGGTGTGGTGGATAATCACCAAGTCCCAAAATCGTCTCAGCAGGAAGCGACCCTTCGCATCAGAAGCGGTCCGATTCCGTCCGAATAACGCATCTGGTGCGATGATGGCGTGAGGAAATATTTTAGTGGTTACAAATAGTTTCACCTTTTGCACCACTGCTGCTGCTGCTGCCTTTTTTGTTTCGGCCGACTGTGGCCAGCAGTCAGTCGGATGTTTGTGTCGAAGTGGCCAGAAAGTGCAAGTTCTTTTTTCCTCTTCTCTTTCTTTTGATGTAAACACGCGGCTTGAGAGCGTGCACAGAACCGATTGGATTGTGTCCAGTCTGAACCGTGCACTGACTGGAAGTGTGCATTCTCCACCCGGACCAGAGAAGGTCCCCCGTTGTGCGCAGCTGCTGTAGTGCACAGTTCCATAGTCCGGCTTCTCTTTCCTGGTAGTCGTATTCTGGATGGTCGTAAACCCGATTGGACCAAAGCGAAGTAGTAAACAAATATTTGCTGGAAAAGGTACAAACCCTTGGCGTTTGTTTTGTTTGGTGATTTTTTATTGGATTGAAAACGCATTCTCGCTTCCCAAAAGTCATCCGAGTCACGTTTTTCGTTATGCACTGCACGGAGAGATAGAAACAGCGACGAGGAAGAGAGAGAGCTGGTTGAGCAATCAGGTCAAGGTGTGAGAAGAGTCGAGGATGTTAGTAGAACCCTGCTGCTCGAGCACTTCAGAAGTACACGCATGTAAATGGATGTTATGATGAGCTAATTGAAAGTTATCTGCGAAGAGGCGGAAATGTTGCATAAGCAGTGATAGGAATATCAAAACTATCTGCGATACTTCATCGTTAGAACAAAGCACTGTTCGTTAGTATGATTGGATTGCAAGCTGTTGAACTTAAAATTATTGCATCTCTTCGGTTGAATATACATGAAATTTTATAGTGGCGCCAATAATGTCAGTATTGTACAATTTTTGATTAATTTAGAACCTAGGATGAAAAAGGTAAATTGAAATCTAAAATGAATATGGGTCATTCCATACGAAGTGTACATGCCACTTGGACACGACCATCACGGATTTGGCTCAAAGCTGGGGGAATTATTCATCTAGGTTCTTATGTAAAATTTTCCGAGAAACAAGATGAAACCTTCAAATTTAAAATGAACTCAGCTACATTTGCCGAAAAATGCAAATTTAGTTTTAAAATAGAAAAATAATCTATCTGGCAACACTACCAGTCAAAAATAATATTTTTTCTGGATTCCTTGGTTTATTTTCTTCAAAATTCACTCATCACTATTTTTCGGGTGTCTTACGGCTATAAACTATAAAATAAATTAATTACGAAATTTATTACTATTTTCATAAAAATGTTATATCTCCAGATTGGTTCTTATTACCTCGGAATGATAGTTGTTTCTTACGTGAAATTTTCCAAGGAACACGATGAAATTATCAAATTTAAAATAAAAATGGCTGCATTTCCCGAAAAATGTAAATTCAGTTTTCAAGTACAAAAATAATCTATCTGGCAACACTTCCAGGCAAAAATAATATATTTTTGGATTCCTTGGTTTTGTTTTCTTTAAAAATCATCTATCAGTATTTTGCGGACGTCCTACATCTATGAATTGTAAGAAAAAGAAAAACGGAATTTTTAACAAAAATTACCTGACTTTGTCACAAAGAGGGGGTCCTACAGAGCGGGGGGTCTTCCAATCGACACCGAAATGGGGATTTTTTCATAGTGAACCTAGATAGATAATTCCCCCAGCTTTGAGCCAAATCCGTGATGGTCGTGTCTAAGTTTATTCTTGTCCGTGGTCACTTCGTATGGAATGACCCATATGCAATAATGTTTTGTTCATTTATAAATGCCAATACACTAAGGTCGCTTTTTACGCGGGGGATGCGTTCCAAATTTGTATGGGCCCGCGTAGAAAACGACTTTTTTGAGTTGCAAATATAACAAAGAAAACCGTCCGAAAACGTTCAAATCTCGTTTGAATATGATAGTGGCCAATCTAGAGACCATAATGCAATATTTTAAATTCTGAGTATTTACACCAAAAATTGTGAATTTTTTTGAAAACTGATATATGATCACTCGTGGCCTAAAACGGAAAATGTGATTGAAATGAGGTCGATAACTTGTACCGTTTTTGAATAACGGAGGAAAGCAACCCGCGTAAAAAGCGACCTTACTGTAACTTAGTTTTCAACAGATTACTTTCGTTTTGTGCAGCAGTGCAATTCCACAGAGAAAGGGGCAATATTTCATTCGATCATTTTGTATAACCCGTGGAGTTGTATGATAGTCCCTCTTAGAGCTAAGATAAATGTTCAAGCTGTAATTTCCTTTTGAACAGAATTTGTTATGGCAACCCCGCCATGTAGGTTATGATTGGAGCTTGTATAAAACTTGATGATTAGAACATATCCAGACGAATGCTATGATAGGTTTACTTAGGTTATTATATGCTATGTTCTGATCAAATTCTGAGAATTGGTTATGACGAAGTTTTATTCTAAAACAACATGTCGTATTGAATGGAAAAAATAGCAAACTTTTGTAATTATATCTGGAATCAGCATTTTATTTCACGAGAATAACAAAACCACACCATTGCACAGTGGCCTAAACTCGAAAAATCGTGATCGTTTTTGATTTGACTGTGGAATATTGATTTTATGTACCCAGTGTCTTCAGCAAGTTTATTCCATATAACAAGGCCTTTTTTTGGCGTTTTCGGGTATTTATTCAATCCCCCTAGTAGTTAGATATAAAAACTATTTTTTCTAATTTTCAAAATACCAGATTGCTTTCTTCAGAAAAGTTATAGGAAAATCTATAAGAAAAAGATTTGCTTAACACTGTAATCTTCTATCTGTACATCGGATATGACAAAATAAGAGGAACACTCCTCAAAATTAGTTTTTCGTTTATAACTTTTTCTTTAATCGTCGGAACAATTCAAAATGTTGTAGGATTTTGTTCATTCTGCTAAACCTCGCATTTTTGTAAAATATATTGGTTTGATATTTTTATTTGTTGTAAAAATATTCGAATTCATGCAATGTTACTTCTACTAAACATATCTTAAACGAATAGGAATAATCTGGCTTTCTCAGTCTTTTTTAAAGATATTATTCGACAATCATATTAAATTGCCCGATGTGTCGACCGTTTTTGATGGCCTTTTTCAAGCGCTGTATTTGATAGTGAATTCACAAACGCCTGAGGCTATACAACTACCCTCCCTCACTCATCAACAGGCTGACAAACCGCTGCAATAACCCGATGAGAACAAAAATGCCAACAAACACTATAGGCCAGAACACATCGAATCACCCGGTTCCGGTACGCACCAACCGCATTTAGATCACTACCGTATATTCCAAACATATCCACGACCATAGTCAAACACGTCCAATCCAATTATCCGCACCTGAAAATAACACAAAAACCTGTTAGAACTATATCTTATATCATCGAAACCATGAAAGATCCGATAGAACCCTTGCTGCAGTCCAACATTATTTACTGTTTGTCGTGCAACGACTGTCAAATGTGCTACATTGGCATAACACGCAACCAATTAAAAACCAGAATATACGGACATCAGTTCAACATCAACCAATACAATCGGTTGACGGAGGATGGTGCAAACAGTCATGATGACTCGATGATCCAGAATCCGATGATAGAAATGTGTCACATTGCCACACACTAAAAAGAACACTCATCATTCCCGCAAAAATTCAAACTCAAACACCATTTTGAACTGAACGTTATATGAAGTGCAAGACCGATTTTCCAGTGACCAAAGTTAGCAGTTTTCGAATGAAGAACCTAAACCTACCAAAATACATACCGTTGCCGAACATTAGACTATACGACAGCACTACAGGACTTTCTACCGTTGGTAAACTACCATCCAGACAACGACACGACATACGGCATAATTAAAGTGAGTGACTCTTGCATGACATTGTAATGTACTATGTCCCTAAACATATTCACTATCAAATACAGCTTCCCTTGAAAAAGGCCACCAAAAACGGCCGAAACGTCGAGCAATTTAAACAGATTGTCGTATAATATCTCTAAAAAGACTGAGAAAGCCAGATGAACCCTATCCGTATAACATATACCAGTCGTAGTAATACACAACACATCTTAAACACTAATATTTTATTCAATTGATGATGTTTCCTCTAAACTTTTAGTACAATTGCAAACCAGTAAAAAAATTAACTGAAAATCAAATGGAAATGCAACGGCTATCCAATCACAAGCTAACCTTCTGACGCTGATGTTTACTTTAAAGCGATAATAAGGAATACTATCTCCACCTTTATTTTAAGTTCTCACAGGTTGTTGCAGTTTTACAATATATGAATGCAAGGAAAATAAATCACAATCTAAAAGGGCAATAAGGCAATCTAATTGTTCTCTTTGCGGATGGAAGCAAATACCTAGAGTATTACGAATGTTGCGTGTTGCATATTGTCGATGTGCCACTGGGGGAAAAATCTATTTGCACTGACGTTAACTGGTGGCAGACATAAGCCCGAAGTAAATGCTCCGGGCTTTGCGACACGAGGGGCCCCCTAATGCTGGGCCAAGCGTGAAGACAGAGTAGAGACCTTTTTATGCTCGTCACCTTTCAGCGAAGCGTTAAGTCATTTCAAAATCTAAAATTTTCTTACCTCTAATTTTTTTTCAGAAAAGAGGACCCCACGAAAATATCTGCCCCGGGCCCCCCAGCACCTGAATCCGACCCTGGGCAGACATTAGTATGAAGTTTGAAATTCTACTGTGATGTCAAATTATAATCGTCTTTTTTCAAAACGTTACGTCCTTATTAACAGTGTTGCAAAGCGAGCGAGAAGCAAAACTTTTTTCCTTCTTTCGGTTCAAGGGGATGACATCAAGCTATCTCTTTCTAATGTGTGAGTGAAGAATTCGAAATATTTTTTTGTTCTTCCACAATCATCGCAATGTATCTTGAAACAATTGTCTTCGGATGGTCGTGCTTGCGAGTAGGAGAGTAGACACGGGTGTATGCATATGATTTCGGTAGCGAATGCGAGCAAGAAAGAAAGCGAAAAAGGACGAGGAATAGCTTGAATGTAGAGCTTTCCTGTGTGTGATACCTGTGGCAACGAAAACCTCACTCGAGGTGTTGAATGCTGTTTATGAGTGAGACTAACAATGCAGTTATTGGGCTTGTTAATGGAATGTTGTTGAGTTTTCTAGAACAGATTCAGCATCGTTAGCAAAACGCACCGCACTTTTTTTCGTACCGTCTGCCGGAGTGAGATTAAGCCACGGGGTAAGATTGAGCCAAAACGGGAAATGTTTGTATGTTAAATTACTTGAGATTTCTAGAACCTAATACCTCAAATTCAAAACTTTATGAAACATGACATATATATTCACAATTTCAAATGGAATATAGATGATATCAGAGAACTGTTTCACTAAAATAATGTTTCAAAGTACAGGGTGAAAAACATGCGCAAATAACGTTGTTCAAAAATGTCCCATGCAAACCAACCCGATCAAGAAATTACATCAACTGACCGCTCAGATGGTACGTTAGGATGTCGTCTCCAATATGTTGAGGAAATATTATGCATTGAATCTGTGTTGGCTCAGCAAATAATGTTTTTCCAAACTGTACACTTTTCGAGCCCTTTTGGGATGAGAAGCTATAATGAACGGTACATTGTGCGAAATTCATATTCACGACAAAATTATAGCAGTATACATCAAAACACTTGCATTTTTTACATAGGGTATATTGTCTAGCTATGGTATTATTTGAAATAATGACTAAACGCTTGAGAACAGTAAGCTAACAACTGTTAGATAGAAATTTACAATGACTGATATTACTTATGAAATGTAACAAAATTTTATACACCTGAGCAAGATCGCGCCAAATGACCTATGGTCGAATATCGACCATTTTTGATTTGAATGAAACTTTGCACACGTATTTGGCTTAGCAAACTGAGCATTTTTCACAGATGGAGGGATTTTTTACACCCATGAGTTATATTCTAAAAGGGCGTATGCCTTTTGGCATAGGTTTTATTCGAAGCATTGTAGCCCAGAAACCGTTGATTGTATAGAAAAACTGTCTGAGAATGAGTTGTAGAGAATTAAAAATGCACCATAAAAAAATATACACTGTACAAAAAAAAATTTTAACCAAAAAAATTTGAAAATAAACATTAAATTTCAATTTAAAAAAAAAGAGTTGAATTTTTTTTTATTTTTTATTTTTTTAACTAAACCTGACGTGAATACGCAACTTTTAAAAAAAGTCCAGGATGGAGAAATGAAAAATATTTTTTTTATGGTAGATTATTTTTTTTATAAAAATTCTAATTTAAACATTTTTCAAAATATTTGTATTCTGATGATTTAAAAAGATGCAGAAAGTTATTCTGAATCAAAAAGCTCTTGGTTGTAAACATTCTAAAGGCATTGGTTTTCGAGTTATTTTTAATTTAAGCTCGAAAAATTATTAATATTTCGGAAAATACACGTTTTTCTTAATTTGTCCATGGTTCTCCAGCAAAAACCATACGTTCATTGGAATGCTTGATTTAAAATATACAATTCATTCTCTGAAAAGAAAACGATTGGATAAATAACTCAAGCGCTAAACCTTAGCCTACCTACACGTTCCCCCTTGCCGAATGTTTTATAAAAAAATATGTTTGTCGTGCAACACTACCTACTTGTTTACTAATAATAACTGTTTGTAAAGTACGCAACCAATAACTACTGGGTTACTTATAATATCTGTTTTCGTATATAAATACGATTGCACTTCTCCAGAAGTGTTAGTAGCAGTTTGCATTTTGTGAAGATGAATAAAGTTAAAATGGAATACACCAAGCACAAATGCTGTAAACCCTTTCCTGATCATCGGTGCTCATCAAGCTTACGAAAATTAAACGAAAACGTTATTGCAAAATTAAAAACATTGAACAGTCAAGCTCATTTTAATACGTCTTTATCAATTTGTGATTCGTGTAGTTATTGGAATGATAGTCAAGCCATCATTCATCCCTTCGTTGTTTACTATTCAGAATCTGGAACACTGAAGAATATCTGCTTCATCATAATATCGGAAGTACTCCATCATGATACTGTTGCGGTTCAGGTGTTCATTGCCAAATTAATGAGTTTTTTGAAAACAACAATAGAGTTGAAAGAAGCGATATTAATGTCTGATGGAGCTGCCTCACAATAATAAAATAGAAAAAACTTTACAAGTCTTTGCAAGCTCAAAACAAAATATAACGTCGATGCAAAGTGGCATTTTTTGCGACTTCTCATGGTAAAGGCCCATGCGATGCAATTGGTGGCATATTAAAACGAATGGCAGGAAATGCAAGTTTAGCCAAAGAACATGAACATCCCATCACAAGCGCAAAAGAATTGTATGATTGGTCTAATCAGAAAAGTTAGAAAAATTCATCATAAATGTCATTTAGTTGGGTATCATATGAAGAATATGAACAAGGAGTAACTGGATGGAGCAATATTTCGAAAAATCTATAATAATAGCTGCTACACAAAAAAGTATTACTCTTTTGTTCCGATTTCAGAAAATAAAATACAAACGAAGCTGTTTTCAAAAGATGACGAATCATTTACTTATGATGTATATAAAATATAAGGTGAAATTAGCTCTGTAAAGTATCTATGTCATAAAAAAATATGTTTCTAAGATAATAAAACTCGAAAATAAATATTTGATTCTTATATATATTTATATCACTTAGAACATTTAACTCATTTCTTGAGAACCGTTCGCCCAATCGTTTTGTTGTCAAAGAATGAATTGTATAGTTTTGATCAAGCATTCCAATGAACGTATGGTTTTTGCTGTAGAACCATGGACAAATTAAGAAAAACGTGTATTTTCCGAAACATTAATAATTTTTCGAGCTTAAATTAAAAATAACTCGAAAACCAATGCCTTTAGAATGTTTACTACCAACAGCTTTTTGATTCAAAATAACTCTCTGCATCTTTAAAAATCATCAGAATACAAATATTTTGAAAACTGTTTAAATTAGAATTTTCATAGAAAAATTAATCTACCATAAAAAAATTATTTTTCATTTCTCCATCCTGGACTTTTTTTTTAAAAATGCGTATTAACGTCAGGTTTCTTTAAAAAAAAATTTAAAAAAAATTCAACTCTTTTTTTTTTCAAATTGAAATTTCATGTTTATTTTTAATTTTTTTGGTCAAAAAAATTTTTTTTTGTACAGTGTTTATTTTTTTATGATGCATTTTTAATTCCCTACAACTCATTCTCAGACAGTTTTTCTATACAACAAACGGTTCCTGGGCTACAATGCTTCGAATAAAACCTATGCCAAAAGGCATACGCCCTTTTAGAATGTAACTCATGGGTGTCAAAAATCTCTCAACCTGTGAAAAATGCTCAATTTGCTAAGCCAAATACGTGTGCAAAATTTCATTCAAATTAAAAATGGTCGATTAAATTTTCGCGTATTTCCAGTCGATTTGAAATGATTTTGTTCATTTTGTATTAACTGATGACTTTTTCAGCGAGGAAGGATGGTCGTGGGTACGTTTCCAGCGGTTTTGAGATCTGCAATGGAATATACAATGGTCAATGACACATAATAATAAACGAAAAGTCTTCTCAGCCCTTATGTCCTAACGTTTTCCTTTTCTAAGCTACCTGGAGACGTCACAGACGTTCTCATAACTGGTTACTCCAGATATCGATTTGATCCAGTCATACATTTTTCCCTAATTCATATGAAACGTAGTTTCTGGTCAACCCCCTACAGCCCCTTAATGGTCCACGTTGTTTATGGTCGTCCCTATACTTACTGTTTTAGCATGTTATTCATGTGAATTATTCGTAGATACACTACTGTTCATTAACAAATATTAAATTCAACTTTTTGTTTTTGGCACAATTTCACCCCGTAGAAGGGGTGAGATTAGGCCAAAGTTCATTTAATTTTAGCATAATTATAGTTTATTGTAACTTAACCTTATTTGCGGCAGTCGTTAAATAAACATTTAAGTGTGCATTGGCGTGATTTGGATATAACTCATTGCCTTAATGTGTGCATTACAAGCAAAGGAACAAAAACGTATCCTTTTTTGGCACGATCTCACCCCGGCAAACGGTAGATCATGTTAATCATATTATCAAATTATTGTGAACATCACGCTAGGCGTTGTAAACAAATCACGTGACGCCTAAAATCTAGATTTCAGACCTCTTCCTCTCCTATGTAACAACAAGTAACGTTCGATATTACCACCCCTTTCCTAAAACTACATAACGCTGAGCAACCTACCACCGTTCCTTTCAAAAATTTCATGTTTTATCATATATCACAGTTACGTAAATAACTTTACTACCCTCCTTTCTCCTATGTAACAATAAGTAACTCAAACTCAACCCCACATCCCAACCGTAAGTTTTGTACGACGCCCTACTGCGCATCTGCAGCAGCTTTTAATTACAGTTGCAGTTTGATAAAATTTGTAAAGGCCGATTTAGGAGTTATATACCTTTTAAGTTTTCAGAAAATCAAAAAAAAATATTGCATTACCTTTAAGTACGATTTCTCGAAAACCTTTTCGCAAATTTTCATGAAGTACTGAGCAATAGGAAGATACTTCATACGCGTTTATCTTGGAATAGTGTTTCTCAAAAAATTACTTTGCCGTGTTTAAAATTACTAAACCGATTTTCTTCATCTGTTTTTAACTGTTCGTTATTAAATTTCCTGATCGTTGAACGATCGTTTCTTGATACACGAAGCTCAGCTTTGCCGAAAAAAAATGTTTAATGCATCTGTTCGCGCTCAACACATGTTTTTTTTTTTTTTTTTTGAAAAACGTTTCCGTTTGCACCTAAAACAAATAAAACTTATCAAAATGATCGCTCAGATACTCAGCACACTTCTTAACTAGTGAAATAATATGAGTTTTACCTTTGTTATACTAAACAAAGCTTATAAAATCGGTCCAAAAACGCAAAATAGATCCAAGATTCGGAGGGCCGAATCGTATATACCATTTGACTGAGCTCGACGAACTGAGCAATGTCTGTTCGTGTGTATGTGTGTGTATGTATGTTGTCTGTATGTATGTGCCGCAAAAAACTAACGCACCTTTCTTACAGAACGCAATATCGGATTTTGATGATCTTATACGCAAACGAAAGCTACTGTTCTCCCCCAGAATGCTACCGAGTGGATTTTCGATTAGTGGCTTAGTTTTTGAATTATTGATCAAAGAGTATTTTTTATATGAGACATTTAACTTTTAAGGCAAAATGAATGGCACGGAGGGCCATGTGCTGTATACCAATCGACTCAGATCGACGAACTAAACAATTTCTGTATGTATGTGAATGTGTACCTGTATGTATAGATGTGTAAATATGTTGTTTATATGTGTAGTATATCAAAATCGAACAAAAAAAATATATCAAAAAAACACCCTTTTTACAGTACGCATATTCCGGTTTTGATGTTCGCATGCTCAAATGAAAGCCCCGGAGCTCTTTGAAAATCATACTGAGTGCGATTTTTTATTGGTTGCTTGAACTGTAGAGTTTTGACCAAAGTATATTTTAGACATGGGATATTTTACTTTCTGGATAATTTATCTCTCTCTTCATGCTTTTCCTTCTTCTCTATCCCTATTTTTTCGTATCGCTTTTTTTTTTAAAGGAAAGTAACAATCATCGACAACTCTGCATAATTTTTACTTTTTTCGTAGTGCGTCTTAACTGGTGTAAATAAATTAATTTTAGAGCAAATTGCAATGTTTACTTAGCTTCTTTTCATGCTTGCGAAGCTTCCGTCCACACTTTCTTTAAAATATATAATCAATTGTACGTTGAACCCAGATTTGCGAAAAATAGGAAGCTTTAACAGCTTTCGGGGAGCATTGAAGCAAAACCTGATCCCACAGTGTGCAAATGTAACAAAATTAGCGATGCAGATATTGCAGATGCAGAAAACATAAAAAAATCTCTGTTTTGTTTGCAATGCTTCGTTTTGAACAGCTGGAAAATTTTTCAGTTGAACTTTTATTTGATGTTTAATATTAGGTTCTAAATATACTTTCAACTCGTGACCAAGAATTTAAAAAATTGTGAACATCGAGATGCGATCATTTGTAGTTTGGATAAAACTGAAGCAGCTTTACATGGCTATACACGTTTACTAGTGTGCGCAGGTGGAAAGTCACTCATTCCTATGATATGGTACACTACGCTCATATAAGATATAAATATTGGTTTTTAATTTAAGACAAAGTGCAAATATGTTATTCCATTTCTAGTTATCGCAGGAAGTTTTATAAAGTCTTAATTTCGGATTTTATCGTACAGCCTAGGCCTTCGAAAAGAATAATGTTCTCGTCTACACTCCGAAAATCCAAATCTCTCAAATGTTGCGAAAACCTTTATTTTCGGATTATGCATTTGAGATAAAATTGAATTGACAACTTTCGTCAATGGTTATATTTTTTTCTTTGTAATGCTGATCTGAGGTTAGTAGAAGTTTGCTTCAATTCGTAAAAAAGACTTGATGCTGATTCATAATTCTAGGTCCTGCGATTTCTGAAAATAATGCGAATAAAACTAACATACATATTTGCTGTTCTAGTATGAAATCAGCTTCTTTGTTATCTATTACTATTTACTGTTTACTGTTTCTGTTTATTTAAAAAAAATAAGACTCATATACTCCAGTGATAACATCCATAATATTTGCGAAAACCACATCAAGCTATAGTTCAATGATCGTCTTTGGTTCACCTTCTGAAAATTATCTTTCGAATTCCTTTTATTCATAATTGGAGTTGGATTTACGTTGCTATACGATTTGTGATTTACTGGCCTACTGCCTATAATCACATACCAGTCCCACGTGCATACTTGTCGTTCTTATAAAGAAGTTATGGTAAATGTCTATCTCATTATATCATGTCGAAATAATGGGAATAATACACGCACAACAGTTGAAATAACTTAAGCACGAAAAATACCTTAACGTGCTGTTTTCTCAACTTGATGAAAATGAAGATAGGACTGATATGCGATTATAGGCAGCCTAATAAGTATACAATTATAGTTAGTATAACAAAGGTTTCTGCACCACTAGGTGGATTAATTTAGGTTTTTTCTTGCAGTTGATCTGCTGGGTCTCTATCGTAAACACTGCAAACCTCTGTAAAAAGCAGCGTTTCGAGGAAACGGCCATTACTCCACAAATAATTGGTATTTCTTATGGACAAACGTGTTTTTTTGTTGTTGATTAAAAGGGGACACTACTCCAGAAAGTCAGAAAATAAAGAAATAAGAATAAAGTTTAGAGTAAAGTGATGTGTTTGAGTATTTCGGCAATTGATTAATGTATGTTTGGAGATACATTTAGCATGTTTTGGATACAAATATAGTGAGTATTACGCTGTTGGCAGCGTTTCTCTCGAAACCGTATTTTTCAATTTGCGATTGCATTAAGGGGTTATATACCTTTTTGCTCGAAAAAAAGACCAAAGCTTGGATTTTTTTAGCATGTAGCACCTTTTTTATCGCATAAAAGTAGTAACTTTCTGAAAGTTCTGATAAGGGAAGACTCTACTCTGGAAGGTTGAAAAATAATGAATTTTTGTGATCTTTTTTTCGAGTCTTTAGAGTAAGGTGAAGTGGTCGGAAAATTTGGCTATTGATTAAGTTATGTTTTAGGATGTACATATTTTGCATATCGTGGACTATATTCAAGTGAATATTAGGCTGTTGACAGCCTTGTTCACGAAACCATGTTCCACTGGTGGTACGTTTGTTTCAGCATCTACTGAACCGATTTGGCTGAATTTTTTTTCGGATGTAAGAATGGATTATCTAACTTGTTACATAGCCGTTAAAACTAGCTACCAATACCGAACCACTCAGTACCGGATCGAGATTATGCACAAAGATCAAAAATCGACCCCAGGCGCCATTTTGAAATCCAATGTGGCGACTTACGTTTTCCGAAAATAACCATCCAGTATGATTATTTCTGAAATCGAAAAAAAACCTCAGAGGTCGAGAATCGGATCCAGACGCCATTTTTAAATCGAATGTGGTGGCTGCGAGTTACCAAAATTGACTAAATACCCCCCAGTAAGGTAATTTTTGGATTCACAATGATGCTAAGAGTCTTCTGGTTTCTAGTAAACAGCATGAAGTGGTCAAACACACCCTACTAATAATATACCCGGAACCGGAATGATATCCAGAGACAAATCGACCCCAGAGGCCATTTTGAATATTTTATATCCCTTCACATTAATTCCAGGCAATTATTTTACTAGCGTTGAATAAAAATTATTGACATAAACATATTAATACAAAATATTCTCTCTTAACCTTAGCGTCTAGAATTACACTGGTAAACACAGGGTTTGCATTAGAGCTCAGACTCAGAAAAAATGGGAGATTATAAATTTTCAACCTTTTACTCAACCCGGCGAGCAACTACTGTGCCGCACTTTGACACAGTTTTGCATACGCTAGGGGACGATCCATTAATGATGTCACGCAAAATTTAGAAAAAACTAACTCCCCCCCTCCCCCTTGTCACAAGCTGTCACAACTTCCTTGTTCCCCCTCCCTCTTAAATACGTCACGTTTTTATTCCTCTCCCCCCCACACACACCCCTTCTTTGGTAATAATTGATTGAAAAGCGAGAAATTTGTTAGGAATGCATTTTTTCTTAATGAGAACGATTTTACTGAAACTAAAAGGAAAAGAAGATTATAGAAGATAACTAGAAAAGGCGTTTTGTTCTTAGTCCAAGGATGCTATTGATGGAGTCGCATATCGACGACATAGAAAGCCGAGGCAGTAACTGCAGCATCATTGCTGATTTTTGAAAGACCATCAATATTTAGTTCCTCTTCTTCAATCAATTCGCAATCCAAATCTTCTCCACATGTTACAATAGCCAAGCATTTTTATTTACGATTTGTCACAATTTTTGAATTGATTGGATTGAGAGACACTAAAAATTAATGAAATTTCGCTGTCATTCATAAACGAACATGCACGGTAAAACAGAATTAACGAACATTATGCTTTTTAACGAGAAAAAAAATGTCATTTATCTAAAGCAAATCTTAAGCAAAAAAAAGGGGATCGTAGAACTAAAAATGAATAATGCGAATATCATAAATAGTTCTGAGTTAAACTCAGTGGTTAGGTATGTGACTTTTTTATTTTTTTTTTTTTGAGTTGAAATGTGATGTCACACTCAAGCTAACCCCCCCCCTCCCCCATATGTCACAAAATGTCACAATAGTTGAAACACCCTCCCCCCCCCTAAACGCGTGACATCATTAATGGATGGCCCTAGGGGCACCAAAATTCGCAGTAATGGTTTAAAAGCTACGTCATAGGAATGGTTAAAAAATATTTATATAGCTGCCCTTTATTTTGAGCTTCTTTAATCTTTAATTTTTTCTACGTTTTATTCCAAATCAATAAAGAAATATTAATACCTAAATTCATTTTCAGGTTTAAGGTATTTATCAATGTGGTAACACCTTAATGACCATTCATCGGTTATTTATGAAGAAAAATGTAGGGAGTCAAAAAATGATTATCTTTTCAAGGTTAAAAAGGAGGAGTTTGCTTCGAACGTATCCCTTACGATTATTCTCGAATGCAATAATGTTAGTAACGTAACAAGCATCCTTATGTAGTTCTACATAAACCTCGTGGTCGCGGCTCTGTACACAACTCTCCTGAATTTTTTTTTTTTATGAAAATTCATCTAGACTAGCATAAGACAGAGATTTTCCAGGGATGACTTTTAGGGAATTGCCTGAAAGTTTATTTCTAATATTAAACTTCTAGATCCTACACTGGAAAAAATTTGATTATGAGAACAAAAGGTGTTTTAAAATCTAAACTAAAAACTAAACAAAAAGAGTTAGAGAAAAGCTTTTAAGATATAGCTTTGTAAAACAGAAAATTCCAAAAAAAATCTGAGATTCTGCTATAGAAAAAATTGATATAAAAACAAAAAGTGATTTTAAAAGCAATCATCTCTCTCTCTTACTCGACCTGTGTTTTTTTAACTAGTTAAAACTTTTCTGAAAACTTTTTCTTGTTCAACAGTATTTTCAAACTCATTTATTATATGTTAAATAAGTTAGATACAATTGATGAATCACAAATCGGAACAGAATGAACACGATCCTGAAAAAAATCATTTGAAAGTCTCACTTGTTTTTTTTTTTTTTTTGTATTAAACCCGCGTAGTAACCCCACTTTGTTCCCGGTAATTCATTTAAAGTGTTTTATTTTATGAATTTTACTTAATTCTTCAAGAAGTTCAGTATATTTCGAACTACAAAAGTATGTTGCTCAGCTTAGTAATGTTGTTAACTTCATTTTTGTAATAATTAGAATAAGTTGGACAATTTGAAACCTAATTTAAACTACTACAACATGATTCACCAATACTCTCTTCTACTGTGCGAGCAAAAACCGAGCCGAGGGTACAAAAGATTTGAAAAGTAAATTTGTTGAATCTCAAAAAGAGTGGCCTGTTTACTAGCTTTTAGAAACCTTTTTTTTTTTTTTTTTGAAAAAAGCCTTCTTATTTTCAAAAAAAAATGTGTTGTGTTTTATTTTTAAAACTGAGCATAAATTATATGTGCATTAAGTGTGATCCTATATAGACGTTTACTAATAGTAATGAGGCAAGCACCGAATTATTAACTATATCAAGAATATAGCAGATTTCATATGCATTTAATTCAAGTTGAGAGGTTTGATTGTCTATCTTACAGTGGTGTAAAAGCATTTGTATAAATAAAAGAATCCAAAGACGAAGAAAAAGATTTAATCTCGTTGAACAATTCGGAAATGACCATTGTACAGCAATTTTACACCTGTAAATGTTTCCAATATATTATTATTTGTATACAGTTAAATCTAAAGGGCGTATTGTTCCTAGAATTGATTAACTCTTCTAGACACAACTTTATGAAAATTCATCACGTCGCACTACCTCCGACAAGTTTATTAAAACCAACAAATTATTCACGCGTTGAATAATTCAAACGAGCAACACAGGCACTGAGAAACTCACCGTATTAATTTTTAATTAGGTCGAACCATTATCCCTAGCTTCAAGCTACTCTAGCTTTGATTCGAACTCAGGTAGATAATTATTATTTCGCGCGCGCTGCCATCATGTTGTGACTAGCGTGAACATGCGGGTGCCAATAGGTGACTATTTTAAACACGAACTTAACCCATATTTAAGGTGGGTTTAGCCTAGCGAGTGTAGGTAGCACACTGCGTATCGTGAGGCATAAATCAATCATTGGACAGAGATTCTACGCTAACGATATAATGGAATCGTGTCCCCATATCTAATCGAAACCATGTTTTCTCGCACCCCGGCCGGTCACGTTTTGCGTTAATTAGAGCCTCCATTGAAGGCGAACAGACTAACGAAATCTCGAAAACAAACCGAAAGTTGTCCCATATACCGAAGGAAGGCCACTTCGTGGCTGGGATCTTCGATCAGGTGATTGGTAGTAGCCACAAGTGGGCGAGTGTGGAAACCTAATTTCAAATATGTTTAGATTCCTAAGCAAGTTTTGACAACATTATAAGAAAATTATTATGTTTTTCAATTTTCACCCCATCTCTGTTACATCTTAACCCCGTACACGATATCTTTTTTGGTACACCCTCTCACGTATAAAATTGCTCGGAGACTTAATTTCAGCTATCTTAGTTATAGAACATCTATGAAAGTGCTGACTCGTGCACTATACCGAATGCTACTGGGTCACATATTGAACCTTTCACGCCTCCAGCCAGCACCCAAATGTTATCCGGAGGAAAAATCTGCGCAACAGTGCGGCGAAATTTCCCTGCTATCGAAATCTCGATGAACTGCCAGTAACTGGCAATTTGGTAGCCAACAAAGCGTACTAAGTTTTGGGTGCATTACTGTCGGGAAGGCCCAGCTGCGGCGGAACCAACAGCCCATAGGCAGTCAAATCTAATCAAGATAAATTACTGCACTTGGCAAAACTAATAATCGTCGGTATACAACGCACGGTCATCGTTGTCTGTTCTGGTTCGAAACCTAGGCCAGCACCTAAGGGGGAAAAGGCGAAAACCTAATTTTAATTAAAGATGTTTGTTTTCCACCCGGCGGTTTGGTGTTGGAATGCAGTAAACCAGCATATTTTCCCTGATGAGAAATGTTGCACAGCTTTCGTTACAGAGGTTTAATTTGATTTATAGCAGCGAAATATCAACGGAAAATCTTACATATGTAATGTTAATAACTTTGAGCTATAATGATCTAAACGAAACATATTCTAAGATTTTAACATTACAATTAACCACTTAACAGCAATTAGAACTATTAACTAAAGGTTTTTGCACAAATTCTGTGGAAAATTCCTCATTCAATTTTGTTTTCGTTTGAAGCTCACCAGTCACATTGAAAGATGCAGATTTTATGAATATAAATAAATCAGTTTTGCTTTATGTTTATTTAATTTTTTTAACTGCAGTAAAAAAAATTCCAAAATTTTAGTTGTCACCTGTTAGGGTTTTCTCAGTTAACGTATTGTGGGACGGAAACCTTGTAAGTCAATGTGACTTAAGAGTAAAGAGCGAGTGAAAGAAAGTGATAAGCGAGTGAAAGCTTTTTGCTCGTATTTTGTGTTTTCATTTGTATTGAAAACAAAAAAATGCATGTTTATTATCGACCTAGCAATAGCCGTTTATCGATCAGTGGCACTAAAATGACCAATGCAAATGCTCTTCAGTGTCATAAGATATCTCTCAGAATTGTCGTCTCTATAAGCTGCCCCTTGAAATGATGTAAAAGTGGGCTGGCCAACAAAAAAAAGGCAAATTTAAATGACAAAAACAATTTACCATTCGACACCACACCAGCCAAAGGTTCCAGCTTTCTCAGCATTTCCTCCTGCAAGGAAAACCAGATAACTTTTAGCAGCACTTTCGAACGTTCCAGAAAACTTACTTCTCCGCACATCGCAAGAGAAGTGGCAAAGTATCATTGCTGGGAAAACCACATCCACAGGCACACCTGGTTGCGTTTCCTATCTCGTTCGGAAAATTCTGCCATCTGGCGGTCTGGGGCACTCTCACGTACCCCAATAGAGGGAACGGGAAAAGTTGTCTGACGATAGCGTAAGCGTTGAGCTAAGTAAGTTACCAAGCAATTTAATTCTAGCTTTCGCAGTCAGCCACCTTCTTCGCATGTGAAGGGGCTAACAAGATTCGATGTAACGTCTCTAGTGGAAGCCGTACTTGCCGTTCCCGAACAGGTGAACTGCAAGACAGGACCAACCAACAAATAAAATTAAATTATCATTATTGCCTCACAGATTGCTTTAAATTGACGCTGGCAAGTGAAGGCATTTTATGAAGTGTAATGCTTGTGCATCCTAAGGGCATACTTTGAATTTTTCAATATTAAAATTGTCAATTCTCATGATTGATATCGCTTTAGTGAAATCTGGGCAACGTTTCTTGTGTAGTATGGAAAGCAAAAGACGTTACTACTTAAGGCCACTTAATTCCACACTACAGTGTCCTACAGTAGCGGTGAAAGAAATCTGTTTTGTTGCTTACAAAACACAAACTTTCCTCCGGTCCAACAGCGGAGTTATATTAATTCAACGCGTTCAGTGTAACAGATTCAATTTCTCCCTCCATTAGAACTTCGGTGCTGAGCCTAATGCCGATTTCATTAACTTAATTAAATACGCTATTAAATTGATTAAACGAGCCATCCGTTTGCGCGTTCTGTCCTTAATCTATAAACTGTGTCGTCTTGCCCGGCAGTAAACAATAAGTCACACCAGGGGTGTGGGAATACCGGAGGCAGTCAATAAATCTCTAGAGCAAAGGTAGCTAAAATTGTTTTTTCTCAGACAGTTTTTTGTCAACAGCGACGAATGCACCAAGAATTGCTTCAGAAAATGAAGTAAATAAAATTACGAAACCTTACTACCCTATCCCTGTCGCCATAGATTAAACCAACGAAATTTATATTCATTCGTTAATGTACGTTCACTGCAAAATGGATTGGCGGTTTCAAATATTTACAACTCTCAAATTTCAATTAATTAGACTTCGATTCTGGGGATTACCAAAATTAATTACTGGTTTTAATTTATCCAAGTGAACGAATAATATTTGCTTCCTTTTGTACGCCTAAAACGCAATTTCGTCCATTCTATGGGCCAAAAATTCAAAGCGAATCGGGCTATTATTCACTGCTTCGCAAGAAAACGAAAACCAAAACGTTTCCGGCTCCCTTCTAATCCCGGCAGACGACTTCCGCCCGGTTGGGATACCGAGTGACTCTTGTCACGGCTGCCTGCAAACATCTCTCGAGCGAAATATGTGCGTCGTTAGTAATAATGAGTGGTGTTTATACATAAAATATAACAACGCATTCAATGCGGGCGTACGCCAATTAGTCAAGACTAAAGCATTATATTGCTTCGCACACCAGGCATGCGAGGCCCCTTGTTCCGGCATTCACGAACGTCTTGGCACGCGCTTTTCTTATGGTGGAACCATGTAGGCGTAAGGCAAGTGGGTATTTGGAGTTTTGCTCCACCGATGTCTCCCGTATGCCTTCCCAATACATGAATACACTAATCGTATACAGTTTTAGCTCTGGCTCGGTAGTCTGTTCCTGCAGGAACGTTGCCTTTTGTTACCAGTTGTTCTCAATAAAATACAAAGAATGTTTGCTCTTCAAGGCCTGGATTAATTCGTATCGAATTTGGTGCCTTGTGAATGAAATCTCGACCAGATGAATATGATTAATTTTTTTATGTATAAATAAAGTTTTAAAAAATCGTCGCTTTGAACGTAAAAACGTGAGTTTAAGCACATCTTCTTCGCTTTAAACAACTAAATGGTTAGATTCTTTCACGAGTGATAAATGTTTAATAATTCTTCAAGAAAATAACTATTTTCAATAAAAATTTTGTGATCAAAAAATTACCAAGAAGAGTGAGGTTTGTACTCCATCTCTTTGTTATTTTTGTAAAACCGACACTAATATTTAAAGGCTTTCAATTTTAGTTGAGCCATTCCGGATTTTCCTACAGTAAGTTTGAAGCGAGTTTTCTGTTGCCTTTTCACATGTTTTGCCTTTCTCCTAGTTTTTTTTACTTTTTCTATGATTGCATCTTTGGTACTATACAAATATATGACGCGAATTATTTTCATTTTCTGCAAAAATCGTGATGAAAATATTATTTTTCCTTAAACTTCTACCTTATCCTGATACGTAATTTTATTTTTCTAAAAAAAATATTCTCTAAAAATGAATGAGATTTATAAATGCATCGAGCTATAAATTTGTTTAATATGATATCAATATTTTTTTTCATGGTTATTTTCGCAAAATGAGCGGGAGCGTTGTCCTGGTGAAAGAGTATCTTTCCTTCGTCATATGCGGTTGTTCCGTCTGGATTTCAACGTCCATCGATCTAATTATTGTATATTCATAGTTTTAAAAGCTGCTTTTGATCGAGTTAATCAAGTTCAATTATTGTGTGAAACTGTGACTGAAAATTCATATTTTTCATTATAACTCTTTCCCATGATTTTCTATGTTTTATGACCTTCTGCAAAATTGTGCAATTTTACGGTTTATATTTTTGCTGAAGATTATAAAACTCTATATATAGAAACAACAAAGTTAGTACGAATTTTCATGCAATAGAATTTTTCATCAAAACAATCGAAAAGACTCTATTAGACAAATGATTTTATATTCTTTTGGAAGTAGAATAGATTTGCGTAATTTTGCGTACGACTAAGTAACTCAAAGTTAAACTAACCATCGAAAAACCGTTAATTGTTGAATAACAGTTCTATTTCGAACTATAGCTAGATCAAATGTTCGGTAAAAGTATGTGTTTTTGTTTGGCTTATAATTTTGTAGAAGATTTTTTTTTTGTGTGTGTGGACTCATCACTTCGACCAGAACTCAGATCTATTGTGATATTTCCCAGGTGTTTTCTGTACTCCGCACTTCATATTATTGGCAGTATCACTATTAGAGTAAAATATGCTTATCTTTCATATCCGTGCTTATGTGTAAATTTTACCTTTCCTTTTAAGCTTACTGCTCTACTATACCGAGCCGCAGTCTATCCTAACAATATCGCCTAATTACAATTCCCTGTAGAGAACTTTCATACGTTACTCAAACCAGTTTTATTATAACAGGGACTTATTTTTGTTAGAAGGAGAGTCAACAGGGGTAATGTAGAATTTAGATTGAAGGAACCCAAGTAACACACGTTGGTATAGAATAGTTTACGTTACCTATTCCATGACATTAATATCACCAGAAAAGCGCAAAACATGAAGGCTAGTAGAACAAGTACCGATAACTGCATGAAAGCAAGCCAACTTGATATAATTAAGTGGTAAAATACATCTCGAGTACTAATACGGCAATGCGCAAATCTGTTGCTATGACAACTGTTAACCAGCGCATGCGCAAATGTGTTGTGTCTGCGCAGTGCAAGATCGGCAATTTCTTTTATCAGTGGCAGTTTTAATTGATTATAAAATAATGACAAAAAATTAAATTCAACCTTTCAAAAAGAGTTGTTTCTTTCGCTTGAATACTGAAATTGTTTTCGCATAGTTTCAACGTTATCTGGATATAAAACCTAACAAAACTAGAAAACGTTGTTAGATATACAATAACAAAAATCTCAAGTGATATTGGTTACACTGCAAGCGTTTTGTTTATCTTTTGATGGCGCGTTGTGACCCGTTTCGAATAAATATAGAAATCGTTCATATAATTTAAATAATAATTTGATCAAGTAATTTTAAGTTGGGTGTTGAATGCTACGACTATTGTACTAAGGAAAAGCATTTTACAGGTACGCAGTGTTGTTATTAGATGGTGTAATGTCTTATGAAAATGTTATTAAAAACATTTCTAAAACCAGAAAAAACGAGCTTGTTTCCGAAATGCGGTTGTATTACTGTTGAAAAACAACTTCAAACACAATATAATAACACATGTTTTCAATTGCGCTTGTAGTACACTTATATGACTACTTCCGTTGTTACTTATTCTCTAACATGTTTTGTGTGTTACTTGGGAAGGGTACGTGGTGGGGAGCCTGAGAACAAACCCATGCTAAAGTCCTTCGACAACGAAATGGCCTGGTTCTACTAAGATTCGAACCCACGACCACCTGCTTACCAAAGCGGACTCTGTAACCTTGCGGCTACGGAGCTCACATTTTGTAGAAGATATAAAATATGCAGAAAATTCAGGCAAAAAATTTAATTGAAAATTAGATTTGAGTGAACACCATATACCAAACTTTTAATGTATTTTTTAACATTAGAGATTTGACATATTCAACGAAGTTTCTAGCAGAAATATTTGCCACATCTTTCTCAATGACACAAGCAGTCATGCAGAAGCGTCTAGAGGACCAGCTCTTCGCAGAGAGATGAAGACGACAAAGACGGATTTTACTATCGTGACTGATTTTTTTGCTTGATACCGCGGGTAATGTGCTTAGGAGGTTTATCCGCAACAGATTGGTAAGATACGCCGATGCCGTTAACGGTCTGTTTAGTAAACAAAGGAGCTTTGCAGTCGCGGGTGATCTTGGGTTAAGATCTGAGTAGAATCCAGACTTAGTTCGTTCTCAAGAATCACCCCCTTTCCTATGAACGTCAGATGTTCAGTACCACAACTAATGATGAACTAATGAACACAGGCACATGAATAAAGTGGAATGAATAACTACGTCAGTACAGCGGATGAGGGGAAAGTCATACTACAGCTAAAGTTAGGTTGACCAGACGTTTTGAACGTGACGATCATTTTTAACCGTTTCGCCTTAGAGTCTTAGAGTATTAGAGGGTGCAAAATAAAAGTTTGAAATCGATACATGAAAAAAATATTGCCTAGTTTCAAAAACTGGGTTTGTTTACAACGGATTTCTTTCGTTTTCGAAGCAATCGGTTGAAAATTTAGATATGCGTCCAAAAAATCCAAGTAATCTGTTGCAATATTGAAAAATTTATAGCCATAGAACGTAGATTTCAACCAATCAGAGCTGAAAACTAGGTTAAATACCATCCAATATGGGTATTTTTAAAATAAATCAAGAAGTGTTTTAACAATTGGTAATCCGCTTTCATGATGACAATTTTGGTTCCGGGTTGCTTTAAACCACGTTTATTTTTGGTCTAGGCCAACGTTTTGAGGATATATTTCCTCCTCATCAAGGTAATTAATCGATTTCCTTTTCGATTTCTCTCTCCAGGTTCTGTAACTTTTGACCGTCGGGTTGATTTTACTAAGACTAAATCACCTCACATGGGCTGCCAGTCATTTGCTTTTCTATCAGTCGCTTGCTCGCGACTTACTCTATTTTTGGTTAAGTTGGGCTTCGCATTTCAATCTAGGTCATAGAATATCTATTTGATTTCCTGCGTATATGGTATAAGATTCCCTCGCCCTCGCTAGAGGCAAATATAACATAACAAACGTTTTTGGCCATATGCGTAGGAGGATTTTTCATCAAATAAGGTCATTTATCACCCTTCAAAGGATTTTAAGTAAGCTACCTAACACCTTTTAAAGTTTATCAAACGACTTCGAAGCATAGTGGTAATCTTCAACGGAGTCCTATTGGGCCTACAAACTTTGTTCTTTTGGTAGGAATCACACATTTGCGGTAGGCATTTGTCCCCTTGCTCCCCCCCCCCTTTTTTGAAAGCGGGCCTGTTCAGATGCCATTTCATCATCCGAAGAATCAATGATTAGAGGAAGTTCGCTTCCAACTTATCCCTTGCAATCATTCTCGAAAACAATCTGTATTGGGAATTTCGCCACTGCGACCAAGTTTTTGATATTTTGTGACAATAAACAATATAAGAATGTGACAATCGAAAACAATAATGAAACAGACAGCCTTATGGGCCTTCCACATGTCACGGGGATAGCTCAAAAGGATGTAGGGGGCAGGTTTGTAAGCGGTCAGCATTTTCATCGGATTTCGCTTCCTTAGCGTGCGTCACAGTAGGTTTTCGCTCGTAAGTGTAAAACAACCGTCGCCTTCCACACAATAAACAACGGTAATTCGACTCTCGCGCATCTAAGAGATGCACACTGTTATTCGTTTGGTGATGTTATTTTGGCCTATTTCTGTCTGCTTCGTTCCATTTATGTTGAAAAATATTATTACAGGATCAATGATATAAGTAATTTCCAAGAACTCCGCACACAACTCATTTCAAGAAAATTTTCAAAAACCCCGTCCTGTTTAATATTTATTCGTTAGTTCTTACGTTGCACCAAAATTTAAAATTTAAAATGAAATCAAAACGCGTTTGAGAAAAAAACGTCGTGGTGACATGTTTGTTCAATAATTCAGATCGATCGGTGAAACGCCTGATTTGCGCCCGATTTTTAAAGTTTCCATACGATTTTATATGGGAAAATCAATACTTATTCTCTAGAGATGTCAAGTTGGCTCTTAAAAAAATATCAAAACATGATATTTGTAGGAAATTTCCCTGGGAAAAACTCTTCTGGAGACCGTAAGGCGCTACGATGCTTGTAGAAACCGCTATTCACCCCAAACTGATTGAATGTCTGACGGACGGCTCACCATTGAAATTTTCCAGCAACACTGCTACAGCAAGCTGCTATTGCAAACTTGCTTAAGTATGAGAAATAATTTCGCGTGGAATTAATTTTCAAAGTGTGATTTTTACTCATAGTATCTTCGGGGAAACCTCCAAGATAAATTTAAGCGATATCATTTCTCATCACATGGTTGAATTTGCAACAGCAGAATGCTGCAGCAGTGTTGCTAGTAAAATACAATGGTAAGCCGTTCGTCAGATATTCAATCAGTCTGGGGTGAATATCTTATTTCACAAGCAAGGTAGCGCCTTGCGGTCTTCAAAAGAGTTTATCCCAGGAAAATTTCCTATAAATATCATGTATTGATATATTTTTAGGAGCCAACTGGACATCTCTATGGAAAGAGTTTCTAAAAAGTGGTTTTTCCCATATAAAATCGTATGGAAGCATTAAAAATCGGGCGCAAATCGGGTGTTTCACCGATCGATCTGAAAAGTTACACAGTTGTTATAGGACCCATAAGGAACACGAAAAGTGCATGGGAGCGAAAAAATAACACCATCGCTTTTTTCCCATATAACCGTGTCCGAGTCTAGTGAACATGTTTTTGTGCCAAAAAATACATTGGTTTATTGGTTGTCAATTATATTTGGGATAAATTTGGAATTATTTTATTTTTGGCCTCTCCGGCTATTTATGAAGGGTTCTTCAGACATGTTACCAACCTTTTAAGAATTTCAGGTAAAATGAAATATATATATATATATATATATATATATATATATATATATATATATATATATATATATATATATATATATATATATATATATATATATATATATATATATATATACATTTTTTTTTTTTTTTTTTTGTTTCAGGTGAAGGGGAAATTTGCATCCAAACCCCTGAGGTGACCAACCTCAGGGAGTGTGGGGTTGGTTTGAATCAGTGACCGGACCCACTAAAACCCCTTCAGTCTCCAGCCCATAATACTCCCCGGGACCACCGCTAGGTATTGCTTCGGGGAGCGGCTTTTGTGCTCTGTGCACCCTCTTGGTTCTTTAGGTCTTTTTGCTAACTTAGCTAACTAACCTGGAGACTGGCCGTTAGCTAACACTGGCGTGTCGGTGGTCAACCTGTCGCCTGTTTTGCAATTCTAAAACTATTTGAGAGGCGGCTGTACAAACCGCCCTCCAAATGTTTGGGTCTTTACACATCCTCCGAACTAGGCTGTCCGGAGTGGTGTCTGGCCCGCTCACTACCATCATGTCGCTCCGCGCATGCACAAAACGAGGGCACACGAAGAAGACATGCTCAGCAGTCTCTTCCGCTTCCGCGCACTCGGGACACATGGGGGACCCCGCATGCCCGAATCTGTGTAGATACTGCCTAAAGCAACCATGGCCTGACAGAATCTGTGTCAGATGGAAGTTTACTTCTCCATGGCGCCTCCCGACCCATCCGGATACATCCGGAATAAGTCGATGCGTCCATCTACCCTTCACGGAATTGGACCACTCCTGCTGCCATCTGATCATCGAGAATGATCTTCTGGTACCTCGTATGCCCCTTGTGTCACGTTGATCGAAGCATTCTACGTCCTCCTTAATGGCTATGCTGATAGGCATCATGCCGGACAGGACGCAGATTGCGTCGTATGACACAGTTCGATACGCGCTCGCAACCCTCAGGCACATGAGCCTGTAGGTACTTTCCAACTTACCCCGATGTTTACTAGTACCTAGTGCTTTGGACCACACTGGCCCGCCGTATCTCAGTATGGACGAAGTCACGCTAGCTAGAAGTTTCCGCTTGCTGCCGTACACTGCTGAGCTATTGGACATCATGCGAGATAATGCTGCAATAGCCATTGAAGCCCTCTTACAGGCATATTCGACATGGCTCCCGAAGGCGAGCTTGTCATCGATCATCACCCCCAGCAGCTTCAGGGAGCGCTTAGAGGCGATGGTGCAATTCCCGACACTGATCAACGCCTGTTGCTTCGACTTGCGGTTATTGACAACTGAAATCTCCGTCTTATGATGCGCAAGCTCCAGTTTTTTGGAGCGCATCCAGTCCTCGACGACGCTTATAGAGTGCGAAGCCGTCAACTCAACCTCCTCGATCGACTCGCCGTAGACCTCAAGTGTGATGTCGTCCGCAAACCCAACGATCACAACCCCTTGGGGGAGCTTTAGTTTCAGCACTTCATCGTACATGATATTCCACAGTACCGGGCCCAGGATGGAACCTTGTGGAACCCCTGCGGTAATTGGGACACATTTTTGACCCTCGTCTGTACTGTAAACTAGCACACGATTCTGGAAATAATTTTCCAGAATCCTGTACAAAGATACCGGAATGTCTAGTTTCCGAAGCGAGTGGGCTATGGAATCCCAGCTAACACTATTGAACGCATTTTTCACGTCCAACGTGACGATTGCGCAATAGCGAATGCCCCATCTTTTACGCTGGAGTGCTACCTCTGCTGTTTTGGTGACGGACAGAATAGCATCCACCGTAGACTTGACTTTTCGGAAGCCGAACTGGTTACTCGACAGACCGTTTGCACTTTCGGTGTACCTAACCAGTCTATTGAGAATAACCTTCTCGAGCACCTTACCCGCCGTATCGAGCAGACATATCGGTCTGTATGCCGACGGGTCACCAGGTGGTTTCCCTGTCTTCGGCAATAAGACCAGCTTCTGTCGCTTCCATCTCTCTGGGAATGTACAGTCATCCAGGCACTTCTGCATGACTTCCCGGAATAGTCTGGGGGCCTCTTTGATGGCCTTCTTCACAGCCAGATTCGGAATCCCATCCAATCCCGGTGCCTTGCTCACCTTCAGGGAGTTGGCGATCGCGATGAGTTCCTCGTTCGTAACCGTTTCCGCCTCCTCTGCCTCGGCACGGCTAACGCCGTCACTCATATATTGGGTGTTCGGCAGGTTGGCCGACCACCTCTGGTCTGAGTTTGAGATACTGGAACGTCGGTGAAGTGACTCGCCAGCCGGAGGCCAAGGATTTGGCTCGTGGCGTGGAAAGAGTCCCTCTATGATCCGCTCAAGCATCGCTGGTGATTTTTCTGCGGGCGCCATCGCACCCTTAGTCTTGGCCATCACCATCCTATAGGCGTTACCCCACGGGTTAGTGTTGGCACTAGCGCACAGTCTTTCGAAGCACGCACGTTTACTAGCTTTTATTGCTCTCTTAAGCGCCGCTTTTGCGGAACTGAATGCCCCTCGACGATCTTCCCTTTCTTCGTCGGTTCGCGCACGTTGAATCCTTCTTCTCGCTAGAAGACACGCTCTGCGGCGGTCCGCTATCGCGTCGGTCCACCAGTAGACTGGTGGCCTTCCATGCCTAGGCTGGCGGTTCCTAGGCATAGTGGCGTCGCACGCCCGCGAAAGTAATGCAACAAGTTGATCAGCGCTCAGGTTACGAGTTCTGCTCGCCTCGTGTTCTAGTCTAATTGCTTCCGCAAATACCTCTTCGTTGAAGTGTGATATCCTCCAACCGCGAGGAGCTGGAGTGTTAATTCTACTCGCCACATGCGGACTCGTTTTACAGTCTACGCTATAACAGACCGCCAGGTGGTCGCTATGAGTGTAGCCATCGTCTACCCTCCAGTTCGTGATCAATCCTGGACTACAGAATGTCACATCGATGATCGACTCCACGCCGTTTCTACTGAAGGTGCTCTTCAAGCCGACGTTGGCCAGATCTATGTTGAGCTTCGCCAAAGCCTCCAACAAGATCCGGCCTCTCTGGTTTGTGCGTCGACTTCCCCACTCAGTTGCCCATGCGTTGAAGTCGCCCGCCACTACCAACGGTGATAGACCGATCAGCTCCACGGTGGCTCGGTCGATCATCCTTGCGAACTGCTCGGTAGACCAACGAGGCGGAGCATAGCAGCTGCAGTAGTACACTCCGTTCACCTTGGCAACCGCGTATCCTTCGTTTGAAGTTGACACTATCTCTTGAACCGGGAACCTGCTCGTCGTCCATATTGCCGCCATACCGGACCCGTCCGAAATCCAGTTACCGTTTCCGGAAGGAATTCGGTAGGGGTCCGAGATTATGGCGATGTCCGACAACGACTCAGTGACTGCTTGGTATAGCAGTTGCTGAGCCGCGAAGCAGTGGTTCAAATTTAGCTGTGTCACTCTCGCGCCCGTGGCTTGCTAGTCGGCTTACCGGCCGTGCACCTCGGGCCTCCCATTATGTGCTTTGCGTCACGCTTCCCGGCGCACGCCAAGCACTTCGGGGGCTCTCCGCAGTCTTTGCTTTTGTGGCCTGCAGCACCGCACCGCCTGCATAAGGAGCTCCTGTCAGGCCCCTTGCAGCTAAAGGACTTGTGTCCTTGCTCGAAGCATCGAAAGCAGACCTCCGGCGGCTGGTAGATGCTGAGTGGGCACATTGACCAGCCCACTTTGAGCCTCGCTACCTTTAGCGCCTGGTTTGCGTCTACTGACGGAAGCCTGACAGTGGCGGTCTGGGTTCCTACTGGGCCTTTGCGCAGTCGAACTGCCTCTGGTGCCACAACCACTTCGCACTGCTCCTTGAGGGCATCCACGACTTCGCATGCCTCGGTGACTTCGTCCAGGTATTTAAGTTGTAGGGTTACCTGCGACGTGAGTGCCCGAACCTGCACTCTATCTCCAAGCGCCTCTTGGGCCAATGCCCGATAGGCTGGGCCCTTGTTTCTGGCTTCCTTGCGGAGCTCGACGATCATTTCTCCCTTGCGGGATCGGCGGATGCTACGCACATCTGCCCCCAGATCTTTGAGCTTCGCATCGCCTCTCATTGCCTTAAGGACTTCCGAGTACTTTGACTCTTCTGTCTTAAGGATGAGTGCGTCGCCCTTATTTTTAACTTTCTTCGTCGCAGGATTTGTAACCGGGTGCGGTTTTTTGGCCACCACTTTTTGGTTCCTACTCCTTCCCGGAACCGTTACCCACGGGTTACCGGGAGCCTTCTGCTCCTTGGCTGCCACCGTGGGCGTTGCTTGCGCCACTCCTACACCGGTCTGAGGGCTGTTTGCGATTAAACGCTTCTTGGTGCCCCCGGGGGCCGTCTCTCCCGGGGACTGTCGCGTTCGTTTGGCAGCTGGTCCTGCCGCGAAAACCGCCGCAAACGTGCTGGCGTCCGTTTGGACCGACTTCGTCGCCAGCTCGGTCACCTTCGTCTCCTCTTTCTCCGCAGCCGCAGCTTTCATTTCGAGCTCGGCATGCTCCTTTTTCGCAGCATCGACGGAGGACCGGAGCATGTAGAGGGCCTGCTTCAAGTACTTCGTTGTATTGCTGCGACTTTTCGCAAACTCGATTATAGCATCGAGCTGCTCAGACAGGGCCACTACCCTCGGTAGCGTGTCCCGCTGTCTTCCGACCGCCTTTAATAGCTGTGGACCAGCCACCGCGATGTCTTGCGTAGATCCGGTAGGCGTACTGCCTTTACCGTCTTCGCAGGCGACCTTCACTGCATCCGTCTCCACTTTTCTAGGCGGAGACCGCTGGATGCCACCTCGCGCAAATGGGTTTTCCAACCCATCTGCCCCCATCTCCAGAGTTTTGTTTTGCTGCATTTTTGTTTATTGGGTCCCCCTACCAGCCGCTATCCTTATCCATAATGGAGTAGTCGCCTAAATGGTCCCAAGGTAGTCTATGCCGGAGCAGTGAGGCCATGGCTAGGGGCGGCTGCCATAGCGCCTCATGGGCAACTATGACACCCCCGACCGGCGCAAGTCAGGAAAAGACATCTGATCCTACTCCTGCCGGGTTCCCACCAGGCAATGGACTCGGAACGTACTGGAAGGCCTGCCAGGTTTTACGGGACGGAGACCCCTGCACCGGTTGTACTCTCGCCGTTTCAAGCCGTTATCACACGACATTACTAAGGGAGCTCGGCGCAGGTGCCAGCCCAAAATCATGGTACGAAAACGAAATCCGACTCTTATCCTATAGTGATGCGACCAGTTGCCGTAATTGGGAACATTACTGGCATCAGTCCCAATGGGCGGTATAGTGCATTTGGGTGGTGGGAGCGGCACTACTCGCTCCGTCGGAGCTGCTTCCGGCCAGTGTGGCTTTTGCGAGAATTCAGCGGCCCAGTGCCTGAATCTCGCCACGACCTAGGCTAGCTCCCGCTGATGGTCCGGGACTGCTTGCTAGCAGTGAGCACTTCCGTGGCCTTCGGTAATCGCCAATTACCGACCCGTGGTGGCATACAGCTCTGCCAAATATATATATATATATATATATATATATATATATATATATATATATATATATATATATATATATATATATATATATATATATATATATATATATATATATATATATATATATATATATATATATATATATATATATATATATATATATATTGTTCTCTTTTGTAAGCAGAGGTACTTTCAAGTTTTTTAGGAATATTTGAAATTATTTTTCATATGTCTTGTTTCAACACTTTCGAGTAATTCCAGCTAAGCTGTGAACTAAACTTGGAATCAATTTAGTCATTAGTTTCATCTCCCTATGGAACCACATATTTTATTTTAATTTTTTTTCTGTCTGAATGAAGCGTTTCAATTTTTTTTCGTTTTAGTCTTCATAAACGTTTCGCTACCATTTTGAGTTGAATTTGGAATTCATTCTATTTTGGTATTTTTTCTGGTTCATAGTTACAGGTTATTGGATACAAACTTGAGATCAATTTTTTAGCTTTTTGTTTCTAGGGTTTTTCTCTGTCGCTTCAAATTGTGGTTTTTTTTTTTAATTTGAAATTAGCTTCTGTTGTGATCTTTCCGCTGTTTTATGTTTTTCAGGCATTTTGGCTTTATTTTGATCATGTAATTTTTTAGTGGTTCTGTCTCTTAGAAGTTGGAAATATGTCTTAGTTTATTTTATTTTCATGCTTGTCAAGCTCCACTTAATTCAAGGTGCATTGTTGGTCAGTTTGCTCCTGGGTTTTGTAGCTTTTAGGAGAACTTCCGTAAAACTTAGTAAATTTTTATGTGTTTTCTGGTTTATGTAAGGGTCATTCCATACGAAATTACCACGAAAATGCCCAAACTTGGCATTGACCAACACGGATTTAGCTCAAAGTTGGAGGAATTCATCTGATTCGCTTTGAAAAAATCCCAGTTTCGGTGTCGATTGGATTACACCCCGCTCTGTGGAACCACCCTTTTTGTCGCAAAATCACGCATTTTTTGTCCAAAATCTGTCTTTTCTTTTCCTTACAATTCACTCACGTAAGAAGTCCGAAAAATACTGATAGATGACTTTTAAAGAAAATAAACCAGGAAATCCAGAAAAAAATATGATTTTGATTGGAAGTGTTGCCAGAGAGAATGTTTGTGTATTCTAATACTAAATTAGCGAGTAAAATATTTGCATTAAATGTAACCACTTTTATATTAAATTTGATAACTTCATCGTGTTCATCGGAAAATTTTACGTAAGAAACATGTACCACCCCGAGGTAATATGAACCAATCTCGAGTTATCATATTTTTACGAATTTTTTTTCAAATTTTCTAATCAACTTTTCCTACAATCAATAGACGGAAGATATCCGAGAAATACTGGTAGGTGAATTTTGAAGCAAATAAACCAATAAATCCAGAAAACATATTATTTTTGACCAAAAGTGTCGCCAGATAGATTATTTTTGTACCTAAAAACTAAATTTACATTTTTTGGCAAACGCAGCTGACTTTATCTTAAATTAGATAATTCCATCGTGTCCCCCGGAAAATTTTATGTAAGAAACACTTATCACCTTAGCTCCACAACATCGTGGATTCGATTTTAATAAGGTTGATTACGATGTATTGAACGAAGCGCTATCAGCAATCGACTGGCACACAGTGGAACACTTAGAACATCAAACCTGATCATAATTATTTAAAAAAAATTTTTTTGCCCTGAAAACGTATCATATTGTGATAATAAAAACAAATGATTGGATTTGGATAATTTTTTGCATGGAGTAACCCACCTTAAAGTGATGGATGACATTTCTAATAATGAAATTTAAATTCGGTCATAGTCGGGTCAAAATTCATTAAAATACTTGAATTTATCATGAAATGACTTTTCAGTACACATTTCAGTCGTTTGACAAAGTTTCATTTGGGTAACCAAGGCTACCACTATCCAAGAAGCGAAAAAACAAGAATTTCTTGATTATTTTCACATAGCGATAAAACACAAGACCGGAAGCATCCGGAAGGTTTTTCTTCACCATTATAACCAAAAATATTAGCACTTTCACGTAATATAAGTCGTTCAACCGGATTTTGCCGGAAACATAACTTATCCCATTTTGAGTTAACTTATAAAAACAAATATTTTGGGTTTTATTATAGTGATTTTGACAAACACCTGGGTATTTGGAGAGACTACATGCTAAGTACACATTTCTGTTCGATTAACATTCTTTAACAATCTCCATCGTTGTTTAATTCAAAAATCACTTGTTTATCTTCGGAACGTTATATTTTAGCTCACGGCATCAAAGCGTCATTATCATGCACAAAAAACTGTTGAATTGCGGTCGGTTCAAACCTCTCGTTAAGACCGTAAACATAACTTTTGGATGTTGATGAGCTGTCAAGTGATCAAGCATACATCACACTTCAAAATGAAACACTACAATACAAAGTTTATTTACTTTGAATTTTTCACTTATGATCAGGTTTTAAACGTATTTACTCCTATGTGTGGCAGTTCATTGATTCGCAACGGGGTCTGACAGACATTGTCCACACGTTCACCGAAAAAGTTCTAACAGTAATCGAAGTTCATGTTCCACTGCAACGATCGCCGAGAAAACCGGCTTGGGCGAATCGACATCTCCTGGAACTGAAACGTCGTAGACGAGCTGCTCAACGTAATTATAGAACAAATCGCACGTTTCTAGCCAAGTACCGGTTCAAACTCGCAAGCAACACATATAAAATGTACAATCAATTCCTGTACTCTCGCTACATTGATCGAACTCAAAGAAGTCTAAGTCAACATCCTAAAAAATGCTGGTCTTTTGTTCGCTCCATACGAAAGGAAAATGGATTACCAGCTTCCATGTTTCTCGGTGATTTGTCTGCTAACACAGCCTCTTCGAAATGTGAATTATTTGCAAAACATTTTAAAACCGCTTTTTCGTCTTCAGTTGCTATGTCGGATCAGATTGACGCTGCATTACGCGATATTCCGCAAGACAGTTTCGATTGTGGAGTATTTCAAGTGACAGAAGCGCACGTTTTGAGCGCAATTCGGAAGCTAAAACATTCTACTTGTCCAGGACCAGACGGGATCCCGCCATCTATGTTGAAAAATTGCTCGATCGAACTGGTGGTGCCTCTTGTGAAGCTGTTCAATCTTTCTTTGCAAGAAGGGTTGTTTCCGGCTAGTTGGAAAAATTCATTGCTCACACCGATTCACAAAAAAGGGGACAAGTGCAACATCGCTAATTATCGAAGAATTACATCATTATGTGCCTTTTCCAAAGTTTTCGAAATAGTCGTCAAAACAGTGCTATTTGCAGCGTGTAAAAATTACATTTCTTGTGACCAACATGGTTTTTATCCTAAAAGATCTGTCACAACCAATCTGACGCAGTTTTTTTCGTTGTGTTCTCGCTCAATGGATGCGGGACTGCAAGTGGACGCTGTGTACACGGACTTCAAGGCTGCGTTCGATCGTGTAAAACACAACTTTCTTCTACGAAAGCTGGATAAACTAGGGCTCTCTGCTATGCTCGTGAGATGGTTTCGTACGTACTTGACCGGCAGAGTTGTATGTGTCAGTCTTGGGTCGTCACGTTCTGAGCCATTTACACCTTCTTCTGGAGTGCCGCAAGGAAGCAATCTGGGTCCACTTTTATTTTCACTATTCATTAACGACGCTGCTACTATTTTACCTAGAGGTACACGGTTCCTCTTCGCAGATGATGTAAAAATCTTTTTGATTATAGCCTGCCTTGGAGACTGTCTGGAACTACAAAAGTTGATTGATGCTTTCAGTGATTGGAGCAACCGTAACCTACTTACCTTGTGTGTGGACAAATGTAATGTAATTACCTTCAGCAGAAAGCTTCATTCAGCTTTCCATACAGCTTGTCTTGGCAAACTCTCCAGCGCGTAAGCCAAGTTAAAGATCTTGGCGTAATTTTGGATAGCCAGCTTACATTCCGGGCACATTACGAAGATATCATTTCAAGAGCAAACAAGCAACTGGGATTAATTTTTAGAATTGCCGATGGATTCCGCGAACCACTCTGCATGTAGGCTTTGTACTGCGCCATGGTACGTTCGATGTCCGAATCAGCTGTTGTCGCTTGGTGTCCGTTTAACAAGGTATGGATTGATCGCATGGAAGCTGTCCTGAAAAAATTTGTGCACATGGCACTAAGGCATCTTCCTTGGCATGATGCTACGAGGCTGCCTCCCTATGAGCACCGCTGCATGTTATTAGGGATTGAGACGTTGGAGAGAAGAAGATTTAACGCACAAGTTATTTTCGTTGCGAAGGTCATAATAAATGAAATTGATTCACCTGCTATTCTCGCGGAATTGAATCTCTACGCTCCGGAAAGGAATCTGCGGAGACGTCATCTCCTGAACTTGGAGGCAAGGTATAGTCGGTATGGCCAGTATGATGCGATTAGGTTTATGTCAATGAGGTTCAACGAGGTTGCTGAACTATTCGATTTCAACGAACCCGTCAACAGGTTTCTGCGTCGCCTGAGGATTCGCTTATAACATTCAAATATTTTATTGTTAATCGTATCTAGTTTGTATTTTATTCATTAAGACAAAACATTGTCAGATGAAATTTAAAAATCTAACTATATAACTAACCCTGAGGTAAAATGAGCCGGTAACATTTACGAAATTGTTATATGTTACTTTAATAATTTTTATTACAATTTTTGGACGTAAAACGTCTGAAAAATACTGGTTTGTGACTTTTGAAGAAAATAAACTAAGTAATCAGAAAATTTTTTTTTGACCGCAAGTGTTGCCAGTTGGATTTTTTACTATTTGCAAATTAAATTTGTATTTGATGGCAAGTTCAGCTAATTTTATTTCAAATTTGATAATTTCATCGTGTTCCTCGGAAAATTTTACGTGAGAAACACATCGCCCCGAAGTAATATTTTTTTTATGAAAATAGTTTTTTTAATTTTCATTACTACCCCGGATTGATACGTGTTACTTACGTAAAATATTCCGAAAAATACGTTGAAACTATTAAATTTAATCAAAAGTTAGCTGCATCTGTCGAAAACTGCTAATTTAGATTTTAATTACAAAAATAATCTATTCCACGGTTCATTTACTTCAAGAGTCTCCTACCAGTATTTTTCAGATGTCTTACATACATAAATTGTAAGTAAAATTAATTAAGAAATGTAGAGCTAATTTCATAAAAATGTTACCACCCGAGATTGGCTCATATTACCTCAGAGCGATAAGTTTTTCTTACTCTTTTTAATCTATTTGCTAACACGTCTGATCAAAAATTATATTTTTTTCTGTATTCCCTGATTCATTTTCTTTAAAAATCATCTGTCCGTATTTTTCCGTGAACCTAGACGAATATTTCCGTCTTGAATGTAGCTAACGAGACATCGCATTTCATAATTCAGCCGTCCGCTCCTAATCAGACACTGTTTTAGCCGCCCCTAACAAGGAGAACAGACGCTCAAGCAAGCTGCCCTCCTAGGAGAACAGCTCCCCCTTCCCTGTCAGCATACGACCAAATTCTCACCTGTTCACCGGTCTTCCCTTGGTTGCTCGTATACCAATCGGTACCTCGTGGCGGAAGGGAATAGGGATGGGAGTCGCTAGGTATTATGCTTTGAACCACACTAGGGTCTATTTTATGCCAACTAGCACGGGTGTAGGGGAGGATTGTACAAAACGCATCACTTAAGCATTTACGCGATTGAGAGCGCTTCTAATCATTTTCAAGCGACATTGAACGTGTAGGATGATTGTAGGATTTGTATAATGCACATTTATGACGAAGTTAATTCTAAAATACTCGATTTCAATGTCTTTTTTGGTCAAAATTACCATTACCACCATACAAGCCCGTGGCCAAAACACACCACATCAAAGGCCAATATGCTCCAAAGCAGAAGGCTAACATCCCGAAAAAAAATAACATTAAAAAAAACATTAAAAAACCTTAAAAATTGTTGTAATTGTAATTGTACTTAACTATGTTTTTCATTGTAGATACATCAATTTTACATTAAATATCATTGTCCAGAACAATAAAAACATCGTTTTTGCCATTTTTATGGTTACAATAAAAAACACGGTATTTTTACTGTAAGCTTGTAAACGATTGTTGTCATTACCATGTTTTAACAACGAATCTACCACCGACAATAATTTAACCATGAAAAACATTGTCAGTGACTTCTAAATGTATGGAAAAATGCCTGAAAAAATGCTGTTAAGATACATAACGACCCCCCTTTTTCATGGTAAAAATGGCAAAAACGATGTTTTTATTGTTCTGGACAATGATATTTAATGTAAAATTGATGTATCTACAATGAAAAACATAGTCAAATTATGGTATAGCTATGTACAATTACAGCAAGTTTTAAAGTTTTTTTGATGTTTTTAAATGTTATTTTTTTCGGGATGCCACTAACCGAAATCAGCACGCGAAGTGAGAAGTGCTCGAAGTCTCAGAAGTAAAATAAACAGCAATGGAAAGTGCCCTAAGTTGTCAAGCAATCTCACGCAAGCGCTTCTTAATGCATTCTGTCCCAATTTCAGTTCTAATCGTTTTTAGGTAAAAGTTGACGACAGTTAGTGAAATAAATTGAAATACTCATGGTACTGAAAAAGTATAAAGATTAGGGAAACCACAGTTTTTTTGTATTATTTGCATGTCAGTAAATCATAAAATCTTGAAAAATTCATGAATAATTACATGTTGGACAGAGCCACAGCACAGTTTCTTTCAGTAAATTATTCGTTTTTGTATGAAAACTTTAGACAAGCTGAATTTTTGAAGTAGAATACTTCTCTCAAAAAGTTTGGCTACATAGGGATGTGAAATGAAAATCTAAAACCGAAAAAAGTGAAAAATATGTCCAATTTCAAATGCTAATAAATCGGTTGGTATTCAATGGATTTCCTTCGTTCTTGCAGCAATAGATTGGAAAATCTTCTAAAATTATTCCAAAAAGAAGATAATTGTAATTTTATTATTCTCATTATTGTACTATTGAAAATAGTCAAGCCTTGTCAAAACGAGAAATTCAACCTCTGATTGGTCGTTATATGATTGCTTCCCAAGCACGGTCGACAGAATCATATACCTTGCAATTTAAAACATGCTATTTGGCCTATATAAGAGCCTGTTTCAGCCGAGGCCGCTCCTAATAGTTCTAGACAGCGACAACAGCAGTCGTCCTAGGGGTGGGCGAAACGGCTCTTTTGCAAGAGCGGCTCTGAACCGCTCACTCACGGTTCTGAAGAGATATGAACGACTCATGGTTCACAATGATTCACGAGCGTTGGCAGTTCGTGTTGTCTCGGTAAACTTCAGGTTCGCGTGAACCAAACAGTTTTGGTGCGCTCAAAGAACCGTGGTTCTTTTTCGTGAGCCGTTCGTTCTTTCGCTCTTTTTTAAGAACCGGTTCATATGAACGGCTCGTGAGTCGTTCGCCCACCCCTAAGTTGTCCACCCTTAGCAGCAGCACTAGCAGTGCAGTGGATACCAGCGATGGCGGAAAGCGGCCACAGCTGTGGGAAAGTTGACTCATTTTGACAACACGTGAGCCGTCTAGTTTTGAGTGTTATATCAGCATTTCATTATTTACTTTATCACAAGGAATACTTTATTCGCCCTGTCAGTGATAACGGGAAGATGTGATCGACATCTTATCTGATACTAAAATGAACAACAAATTGTCCTTTTCAGGATAGAATAAAAACTTGATTGAAAAGTTAATATTTTCTAATGAGTTAATTCCATTTTTAAATTTGTGGAAGTTTTAAATTTTACTTCATCTCCGTGTCTCAAACCGTACTGAATTATCTTTTCCTTCAGTCATGAGCACGGCATCCAAAAAAAAATTTCATCTGAAAATTTAAAAATTGTCAAGCCCCAACCATGACAAACAACTTACTATATTATTGAAAATGGTCAATCCTTTCTTGTAAAAGTATTCTACTTCAACCTTGCGGTCGTGGCTTTAAATTCACAATGCGGAGTAACTGTAGATGTGCGATTTCTATTTTTTTTTCCCTACATAGCTGTAACGTAGAAGAATTTCTGAAGTAGATGATGATCAAGCGGAATGCGACCTGTTGTTTTTTTTTTTAAAAGCGGAAGTTTTATTTTACGCTAGCTTCGAATTCACGTTGTAAGTTATGTCTTTTTGAGAAGTTGAAAAAACGAGCACAATCATTTAGGGTTTTCTGGGAAAATTGGCATCCTTTTCAAATTTTATTTTCGTCCCCATATTTTGAGAAGTTCTGATACAGGGGCCCAAATGTATACAATAATAAAAGGGCCCAGAAAAATAAACGAGAAACAACAATTCAAAATGAACGCGTATTTTTGACATTCTTCCATAGTGCGGCTTAATTTTCGTATAGGCCAAATGATTAAATAAAATGAAGCGCGTTCAGGTACCATACACTACTTTTTCAAGTATAACGATGAAAACCTTATTATTGTATATAACCTTATTTTCTTTTCATTCAACAATTTCATGCAACTGATCTCTTATTGTTATGTCACAATTATCTCTCATTGAGCAATTTCTGGTGGTCAACTTATTTCTGTTACGATATCATATTCAGATTTCACTACCTAACGCACGGCACGCTCTCCATAAATGTCTCATGAATAATTCACAGAACTCTTGCCTTTTATTACGTCCGTATCTGGATATTGTTTCCGATTTCTCATTTCCTTCCTAACCACCCGGGATTCCGCCTATCGACCGGAAATTAAAGATTAAATAGCTAACGCAATCTTTGGCTCGGTTTTCCTGTCGTTTCGGTCGCACTCTTGCATCGGTTTCATTGTTCCGATCACACCGCTCTTAGTAATGAACATCAGCAACAGCAAAAAACATAGAAGGAAACTGCCAGGAAATAACAAATTTTTCATAACCAACGTTGATTTTTTCCCAGTGCCTGCGGCTGACCCGCTGTCTGCGCGTTGCGGTGAAGGTAAACATCCGCGAGGGTTGTAGGCGTTCCATTTCCTACATTTCCTTTGTCTGCTTTTATGATCTGCAGCAGCAGCAGCAGCCCCTCGCAGACGTCACAACAGGCGTCAGTCAGTTTCATATAATCATAATCACTAATCCTCGATTCCTGTCTGTGTCTACCATCCATCTCGTTACAGTGTGCAATTGCAATGGACACGCGCGCCGATGCCGGTTCAACATGGAGCTGTTCAAAATGTCCGGCCGCATTTCGGGTGGCGTTTGTCTCAACTGTCGGCACGCGACCACCGGCAGACACTGCCACTACTGCCGCGAGGGGTACTATCGGGATGCAACGAAGCCGGTAACCCACCGGAAGGTGTGCAAGCGTAAGTAGAATTGTTTGCTTAGGATTGAATATTTTATTTGCAGCCCCGCCGGGGGTGACTGGATTCACGGCATTGGTTGAAATCAACCATATCGTTTTAATCGTACTTGTTGTTTGTAATCGTCAAGTTTTTATGAGGGATGGTATTTAAAAATTTCAAACAGCTTTGGACTGTCTGAAGATATTACGATAGCCAAATTGGGTACAGCAGCAATAATTTATGAATCGAAAGCCATTTTTCCGTCGACTGAATTCAATTCAACATCATTTCTGTCGACGGCAAATCGCACTATGATTTTCTGTAATAAATCGAACTGTTATTACAGATTTAGACGTTAAATAACTTTGTCTATATTTAGCCGCCGAATCGTTTTGGCTACCACACCTAGTTCAAGCAGGCTGGCAGTGGGAACCCACAGACAGTGCATGTGACCATTAACGGATAAATATCTTTCCAACCCCAACGTCAACAGTCAAGTTCAAAGGAGCGCAAAAAGGCTAATTATTCTGGTCTATAAATCAGTCGGTTATTTTCCGAGCTTCAAACCGGCGCGTATAATTATTTCCAAGCGGAGCTTTTTTCCTTCTCTAATTGTCGAAGGTACCTACAAACGAACGAAAAATAACGACTCGAAGCGCACAGATATAGCTTGAACTAGCTGCCAAGTGCCACGCCAGTACTTATTGAGCACCTTGAGGCGGCAAGATTTACGGCCGAAAGGAGACACCGCGTCTTTCAGCGTATGAGTTACAACAGACGGCTCGTTTGGGTGCAGAGGAGGTCATGTAGAACAATGAAAGGTGGACAGTTAGGACCTCACCGGAGTAGGTCGTCGTCAGCTTTCTCAGCGGATGCAAGAATTAGGAACAAAGTTGTTGCTATCTTCACATCAATCAACTTCTCCGATACAAAGTTCCATTCACATCCTGGCTGACATGTGGCGTTCATTCAACTTGTTGAAAGCCGGCAGTCATTAAAATGCCAAATCGCGTAGCAGAAGTCATCAGTTTAATTCAAAAATTACCACGCGATTCCATTTGTAATCTACTACTGCCTTCGTGCCTTCGTGAGGGAAGCATTAACCAGAATCAGAGCGCAGCCGGTTGGCAGTAAAACTGATGAGCAGATAATTTCACACTTAATGCCGATGAGTTATGGCTACTGTGCATGCGTCTGCGATTGAAATCGAGTGCCAACTGCAACTGCACTTCGTAGTGTTTATGATTCATCTCCATTAGATCCAATTGAAATAAATCACGGTGGAGACGCTCGGTGTCTCTCCGGCGGCCATAAAACTTTGCGGTTTATTATTATCCGTTTAGTGGAATTATGATTGGACTGCAATTAAAGCTGGCTATAGGCAATGTGTGCATTGCCATCACAGGAAGAGGAAAAAAACATTGAACATTTTATTCTGTTTGTTCGGCTAAATACACTCCGCTCCGGCATTGGGCAAATTTAATCAACTTCAAAATACCGTTCCACACGCTCGGTCGGTGTTGATCCCTGAGGGGCCTCCACTGTGCGTGCTCTCATAATTTCTCTCTGCTGCACGTTGGTGATATACTTTTACGACGACCATCCCGCACATCAAATATGACCTTTTCCAAGCACTCTGCCATCGTCGGAAAGCCAAAACATCATCGTGTTTGAGTTTAAATGAAATTTCATCAACCGCAATGAGCTTGCAAATATCAAATGATCAACCGCAGGCACCATGAAGCGAAGCACGACAGATTTCCCCCTCTCCACACCATACCTATCGGCTTGGCCGACCGCGACGAAAGCTAGTTGCCAGATCGGTAGCGTAACGAGCGAGGATATCCGCTGGGGATTTCTTCCTTCAAGTGAACAAGTGATAAGCTGTTCGTCTGCTGCCCTGGTGGACGGCAAACCCGGCAGGCAAATGCAATCCAGGGTTGTTTTCCTACAGTAACAGAACCGTTGTAACCTTTAGTACGTGTATAGACTTCGTGTATAGACTCATTATCACCAGTATTCCAGAAATATAAAATAACCCTGCCAAGAACATGCCGACGGTCGAGAAAAAAACACTTTCAGTGTTGTATTTCACCTCCGCACACCGATACACCGTTGATTGCGAATACGGGCGTGAGTATCATTCTAAATGAGCTTCGTCATTTTCGTTAGTCCCCAGCGACGGACAACCATCCGCTTGAGTTTTCCCAGTTAAAAGCAGGAAGGATGTTTAATGATTTATAGCAGGTATTTTTAATGCACCTTTTTTTTATTTTCCCGGATGGATGTGCGTATGTGTGTGTGTGTGTGTGTGTGTTTGTTGAAATTTTGTTTCCACTTCCAAAGAATATCCTTGCCTATTATTTGCGTACTCCATCCGGAGGGGTTGATTCTAAATCGTTCGATGGAATCAGTGGATTGGTGGCAAGATTTTTACGATCGCATAAAAACGACGAAGTGAAATTGAATGTCCTTTCCGGGGTGTAAGAGATTTTCATATTTTTTTCTTTTTTCATTTCCTGTGTGGAATTATATTGCACTACAGAATGAGATGCGGAAAACACTCGGATGTATCCTGTCTGAGTTGGGCTGCGAAAACTGCGAATGTCCTTCGTTTACTGATAATAAAGTGAAGCTGTTTCGGTATTGAAGAAAGTTGCTACATACCCGGCAAAAGCTTGGGAAAAACTGTTTTCACAACATGAATATTGGAGAAAAAAAAATCATAAAGTTCAGTATGATTGCCAAGTGGTACGTCAGCCTCTTGCCTTCACAGAAATTTTTATTTTGCTATCAAAACATATTACCAGAGCATATTATTTGAATGAACTATTATGCTGCGTGAGAATTCACCTAACCAAAAATGTTCTTCAATTATCAAATTGTTATTCTTAATTTCAAAGAAACACAACTGCTTCAGTATTACCATTATTTCTCGGTTATGATGTACACGAACTCACTTCTCAATTTTTGTTTAATTTTTTTTTTTGATCTGCTTCTTTTTTTAACTGCTCCAACTAACTTTTTCGTGAGAAGTGATCGTACACTCAAGAATAGCTGAGCTGAAAATGTGAAGAAAGTGAGCGAATGTTACTTAAATTAATGTTATCATTTTGTGAATGTTTAATCATTTTGTGACGTTTAACCTGTAATTATGACACTAAGTAGACCTTATCCAGTTTAAAGTTAAAAAGAGTATTAGGTGGTGAAAATTGAGGAAAAGTTTCAGTGTCGAATGATTCCTCAACATTAAATTGGTAGACGAAACCAACTTGCCGGAATACAACGAAAAATTGACATGCTAATTTAAAGGGTGTTATGGTCAAAAATTGGTCAACTGCAACTTTTTATAGTGTATCAAACAAAAAACCTGAACTCCCCTCATTTCGACGATGTATGTGTATATTATAGTGGCTTATATTTGTCATTTGCTCTTCGGCGTCTAATCAAGAGAAGTAACGCATAAAAACTTTGCTCGCGCATCGCGAAAATTTGTATTACTCGCATACCAAGTTGGCGAAATTGTTGAATGTGGACAAATCAACCGTCAACAACGTTATAAAAGTGTTTGGAAAGTTTGGACCTTTATCGACTGCCGGATAGACATGATCGGGAGGAGATCGAGATCCGAAGGCCGCAAAAACGACGAACGCTGTTCGTGAAGATGCTGATGAAGTTTGATTGCGTGGTAAAGGATGAGGAAACTTACGTCAAGGCAGACATTGGTCTTTATTTCTGGTCTTTATTCATTTCGTCAATCAGAAGTAGACAATATACAATATTCTAATATTCTAATACAATGTTTACTTACAAACTATTTTTTTTTTCAATAAGCGTTGCGATTGCGTATTGAGCTAAAAAGTGTTTAAGTTCATGCCGAGACATTGTAAAGTCAATGGTTTCGCAGTATTGATTGTAGGTGGCCATCATACGATTCAAGGGTCCGAATTTTGCATAATTTGTGCGGTAATGATTGGTGGCAAACGTGTTTCGGTTTCGAAGTTGTCTAAGAGGTGCGTAGAAATTTATCTTAGATAAAAGTGTAGCTGAATCAATGCGCTGCGAAACGATGTCGTTTACAAATGACACTATTGCGAATTCACGACGCTCTTTCAACGATTGTATGTTTATGAGCATGCAACGAGCTTCATATGATGGAAGTGAAAATGATGTCCAACCTAATTTACGAAGAGCATACAATAGAAATTGCTTTTGTACTGATTCTATTCTTTCTTCGTGTGTGATTGTTAAGGGTGACCATACAATGCTGTAGTATTCCAGTATCGATCTTACATAGGCTACATATAATGTTTTGATGGTATACGGATCCTGAAAGTTGTAACAAAAGCGCTTTATTAATCCTAGCATGTTATTAGCTTTGTGGATTATTGTGTTGTAGTGGTCAATGAAGGTTAGTTTGGAGTCTAAGACAACTCCTAAGTCCCTAACTGTTTCACAATTTGCTACAGTTTGGTGTCTTAATGATATTGTAATATTTGGTGTTGTTCTTTTTCGACAGAATGATACGTGGTTGCATTTTTTTACATTTAACTCTAGTAAGTTTTTTTACACCATGTGTAGAATATGTATATTTCATTCTGGAATGCATTGATGTCTTCTTCATTTCTTAATTCCAAAAAGAGCTTCATATCTTCGGCATAAATTAACACTTTTTTTTGAGAATAAAGGAAATGTCGTTAGCGTACAAGATGAAAAGAAGAGGTCCTAAATGAGAGCCTTGGGGGACACCAGAAGTGACTAGAATCGGATTTGAGTTTTGTCCGTTAAATTTAACTATTTGTTGGCGATTGGTTAAATATGATTCGAGCCACTTCAGGAGTTCTGGCTCAAGTCCCATTTTTTGCAATTTGAAAAGTAGCATTGGTAAGTCTATGCGATCAAATGCCTTACTGAAATCTGTGTAAAGAGCTTCTACATGGTTTCCATTATCCATTGCATTCAATGAACAATTTATCAATTCAAGTAAATTGGTCGATGTTGAACGGCCCTTGAAGAAGCCATGTTGCTTCTCAGTTATTCGGTTTTTAATTTGGGAAAATAGTTTTTCATTTACAATTGCTTCGAATAGTTTAGGAATGCAAAAAATTAGGGCTATTCCACGATAATTACGTATGTCGGATTTCCGGCCTGATTTGAAAATGGGTACTAGAAACGAGCTTTTCCATTTTGATGGGAAGCATCCATATGCCAGTGACATGTTGAAGAGCCAGAACAATGGAGCTGTAAGTTCCGTTGCAAGATTTTTCATAAATACTGGCGGAATTCCGTCAGGTCCAGAACCCTTTGAGGCATCTAAGCTATTCAACGCCTGAAAAATATCCTGCACATGAATTTGGTTTACACCAATATCCCTCGAGAAGTTTGGATAAAATGCAAAATAATCGTGGTCGCGATCCTCTTCAGAAAATGTTGTATAGATTTCTTGGAAAAATTTCGCAAAAAGCTAGCAAATCCTTTCCGAGTTATCCCCGACATTTTCGTCAAGATGCATTTTAAAGGGAAAATTGTCAGATTTTAGTTTAGTTTTCACGTAACTATAGAAGTTCTTCGGACAGGATTTCATTTCAAGTTCAGTTTTTGCATTATATTCATCGAACGCATTACTGATGGCAAGATTCAGTTGATCACATATATCCAAATAGATTGCTAAATTTTCACTACTATTGTGTCTTTTATAGATTTTATGTGCTTTTTGTTTACGGTTTTTCAATTTTTAATATGACTATTATACCAGACAGGATTTTTGTATTTCCAGTACGTCTCCTTTTCTTCAGGGGTATTTCCTGTTTAATTATATCAAATAAAATTTCATAAAAAGTATCCACCGCCACGTCAACATTTCCTCTATTCTTAAGAATAAATTGCCAGTTAACATTGTTTAATCTATTGCGAATATTTTCATGATTTGCCTTTCCATATTCAAAGACTTCCTCGTATTCATAGTCGTTGGGTTTCGGTGCGCATGCATAAATAAAAAATTGAATAGCTTCCTAGACGGCAACTGAAAGAGGAAAGGTTTCAGAGATTTTCAAACACGTTAAGCTGTTGAAGTTTGCAAAGAAATATTTCGTTTGGCAGGCCATCGCAACATTTTCATCGCGGAAGGTTTCGTCTGCCAGGAAATTTATGTGCAGGAGTGGCTGAAAAAAACGTCGATTGCCTTCCCTCAAGCAACTTAGTTGTTCCGTTCTGTTTTGACCAAATTTGGCATCTTGCCTACTACGGAAAAAAGACCATGGAGTGAGATGTCGCGAATAACGTTCAAGTGGTGCCAAAGGACATGAATTCAACACATCAGAGCTCCATTCTAAAGAAAAATACTAAGCTATCGTGAAGCAGAACGTCAAGGAAATACAAAAGACAGTTGTCAACGAGATGCAGTTCAAGGCTAACTGGCGTTCTGTGGGAAAAATAAACTGACCAAGAAGCAAGAGGAAGGTTCGACTATTAGCATTTGCTAAAAATGGAGCTTGATTCTATATTTTTCCTTCATTCTGTAAGAATTAAACTTGACAAAGAAACATGATTTGATTTTTGATAAAAATAGGTCTTTTTTACACATATTTTTTTGATCGCTTTTTTATTGTATCAATCTTTATTCAACAGTTCAAATAAAATAAAGGTTAATGTAACTCCCTCACCCATAAACTACGCCTCTGAGATACTGCAAAACCGATGTCACAAAAATATACCTCGTATTTCAGAACCCATGCACGCAAATTTGCGCGGTCATCGAATTTGGTGTTTGGAAGTTTAAAATAAACAAATTCGCTGTTGCTGCTCCACCCCCACCATCTAATCCCTTCGGATACAAGGTTCTAAGGGTTGAATTGGAGACAGGACTCTACCTATCGGGTAAAGCAGTATCCGGCAGGCAAGCCCGGTATTGGGGTTGTGTTCTTCCGGCCCAAAGTAAAGACATTGAACGCAAAGCAAATTTGTGGAGATCTGGCACGGTTTTCAGCCATGACCTTGTTTCGGTGTCCGACTCCAAGCAAGCAAACAAGATTGCTCTTTGTGTGCTCTCTACGTGGGAATGACAAAAAGTGGCTAATAAATTTCAAAAGAAACCCTATACAAAATGTTCATCTGCCGAAAACACACCCTGGGAAAAATTTCAGCTCAATCTGACTTAAAATGGGCTGGCGCAAAGCGATTGAAGTTTGGCTTTTTTGAAGTACGGAAATTCACCCAACGGTACGTGAAATTTCGGTTTTCTACTATTTTTTTCGATGCCGGATGACTTAAAAATGCATAAAACATCGAGATATGGTGTCACTTAAGAAAAAAAACTATTGAAAAAAACGACTCTCTAGGACTTTATCGTTTTTTCAACTGCGAGATGCAGGATTCGGTAAATTTGGAAGTTGTCTTCTATAATGGATCACTAGTGCCTCCAATAATAATATACACCATAAACAGCACCAAATACATTATATCTCATTAGGGTGATTCATTCATTTGACATAGAGGAAAAACTAAATAAAATGAAAAGATCACTTTTTTACTTTTTTAACTAGAAAAATTTCTGAAACAAACAAGTACAGACACGTAAGGGCATCTTTAGGTTGGTAATGTTGAATGGGGAAAATGACACGTAAATCAGCCTAATAAAAAATATGTTCAAGCATCTTCTCTGTAGTCGATAAGCTTGAACATTCTCCAAAGTGATTTCTATAATGTGTGCATACTAGATTTAGTTTATCGTTAAGATCACCTCTGTTTCAGATGATTTAATTTTCAACATATACGAATACAAATAAAAATACAAATACAAAATGTCAAGATATTCTCTACTTAACCGGTCGCGAATAATGTAAAGTGCTTTAATGTAATTCGAAAAATCACACGAGGAAGGTACACTCCCTCCACAATTATGGGTCACTTTCACGAAAATACGTCTATACTCACGAAACAGAGCCATTTTCTTTAGCCGTGCCATTTTGTAACTCAGTTGTCACCTTATTTATGCGAGATAAATCAATTAAATTTGCAAATGTCACTAAAAATAATAATCTTGCTGGGTGCATTATGCGAAGTAACCAATCGTTGTAATTATGTTACATTTTGCGGTGCACAATTTTAAATCAGTCTTTATTTTGACTATATTTATTACTTTTGCATGATAATGCATCATTGTTTAAAATAACTTATTTACAAAAAAAAACTTTTGTTATGGATTTTAACGATTTTATAGACTAAGTGAATGCCAAAAGTGACCCATAATTGTGTCTTTTGCTATGCAAGTGACATTTTTCTGCTCAACCGATATACACAAACATGTGCAGTTGTTTGTTGATCTAAAGTACACATCACAGAAATAGACAAGAACACAGAAATAGACAGTAAAATATGGGTCGTTTGTAATTTTTCCGATTTCATATATATGTTTTATATTTTTACCCATTCCCGGCGGGTGTTACCATATGACATCACCTGCATTCAAGTTTCGATTTAAGGTTCACAATTATACTTGAAAATTTGCACGATGAAACTATTCAGTCACAATCTTTGTAATGGCGAACATCATAGTTTGTTTATTGCGTGCTGTGAAATTTTCAAACTAATTTACGTGTGAAATTGTGTGTATACAGTGGAAATTGTGATTCCAAAGTGTACCTATTAAGGATCTCAATCAGGATAAGTAGAAGTGCAGTAGTAACTACTACCTGTTTTGATATAAATTTGTTATTTCTTTCCGCCACTCACTGCGGTGTGAGCTGGTTTGTTTGGTGCTGTTTTTTTTTCTATTGTCTCTGTTGCCTGTGCGACGCCGTACGTAGCGTCCACTGTGTAAGGCTGAAATGGAATGTGTAAAGTGTAAATGTATTGTCTTGATTAACGATCTCGTTTGCTGTTTTCGCTGCGGAGGGAGATTTCACTCTCGCTGCGGTGGAATAAGTGGACCCTCAGTGAAATTAATCAATGCAAGCGATAATGTTCTGTTTAAATGCAACGACTGTCTATCAGTTCAGAGTTGTGACGAGCAGAATGTTTCAGTTTTGGATGTTGATGCACTAAGACAGGAGATCAAACAGATTTCAAGTTTGGTTGCAGATATCCAAAACAACATTACTGCTCAGATAGGCAACGCGTTAAAGAGCGGGATGGAAGAAATGAGCTTAAATATAATCAGTACTCTAAAGCAAAGAGGCGATGATTTTGATAAATTTATTAGTGGAAAAATGGATATTATGACTAGTTCATTTTTAGAAAATAAGCGTAGACAGGAGTTAGTTGAAATGGGCAATAATGTGTCGGATTCTGATAGTTTGAATCGGAATGTGGCAAAAAAGACTAAAAAACGTAAATTTAATGATGATGGTAATTGCGCGAATAACGAAACAGAAGTTTTAACTTTTGCGAGTGTAGTTCGTGGTAATATAAAAAAACGTAAGGCTGGTCCAGTCATTGTGATCAAGCCAAAAGAGTCCTCCCAGAGTAGTGAAGCTACAAGGGAATTTTTAAAGTCGAATTTAGATCCGAAGACCCACAAAATAAGTAACTTTAGAAACGGGAAAGATGGCTCAGTTATTGTTGAGTGTGCAACAAATGATAACATAGAGATCGTGAAAAGTGGTATTGAAAACAACCTTGGTGAAAGCTACACAGCTGTTGTACCCGTTCCCCCGGTGCCAAGATTAAAAGTAATGGGTATGAGTGATCAGTACTCTCCTGACGCCTTCATTGACCTTTTAAAGAGTCAAAACGAGGCGGTTTCTATCGATAGTATCAAGGTTATTAGTATGTACGAAAATCCACGTTTCAAATATAACAAGTTCAACGTGGTAATTGAAGTCGATAAAAAGTCGTATAATAGTTTGCTGACCGCGAAAAAAGTGAATGTTGGGTGGGATCGGTGCCACATCATTCCAGCGATTAACATTTTGAGATGCTTCAAATGTGGAGAATTTGGGCACAAGAGCACAGAATGTAAAAACGATGAAAAGTGCTCCTTGTGTAGCGGGCAACACAAGACATCTGTATGTTCTTCCACTGTATCGAAATGCATTAACTGTTTAAAATTTAATAAAGAACGCAAAATGAATTTGGACGTTAACCACGCAGCATCTAGCTCGGAATGCTCAGTTTACAAGAAATTGTATGAGCAAAAAAAAAGCAGCCTGCGTTTCGATAAATAGCAACCAAGTTCCAAGTGGAATGTGAATCAATTCGATATGATGTATTTGAATATTGCAGGGTTATCTACAAACTACGTTGCTTTGCGACAGATTGTAGAGGAAAAGCGTCCATTTTTGGTATTTTTATCAGAAGCCACAACGAAGCAATTGATGGAAACTGGTTCTTGGGCATTACGGTGGAAGGTGGCATGAAGATGGGTAATTATGGTGTTGTTTATCATTCTCCCAGTTCAAGTGACCAGCGTTTTATGGAGATTTTGGAAACTTGGTTCGAAGTTTTTGTGGATTGTAGTAAATTTAACCTAATTACCGGAGATTTTAACATGAATTGGCGCGATAACCTCAATTCAAATCATTTGAAGCGCTTAGCCGAATTTTGCAATTTGAAACAAATAATCAATGAGTATACCCGTATTTCCAGACATAGTAGGACTTTGATTGACCACGTTTATACTAATTTTGACTCCGTTTCTGCAATGGTGAGTCCCAATTTAAAAGTTACCGATCATGAAACGATTGTTATAAATAATTGTGGTACGGGAAGTAAAATAAATCAAGTGAAATTTAAGTGCTGGAAAAATTACTCGAAACAAAAGGTTTCGGAGCTTGTTGCAAGAAACTTGGACTTTTCCCTATCTCGTAGCCTTGATGATAAAGCAACTATTTTGAACAATGTTTTAAAAAACTGTACTAATCAGTTAGTCAAACAAAAGAATGTTGTTATTAAGAACTCGAACAACTGCTACAATCTAAATCTTTTGCGCCTCAGGCGAAAAAGAGACAAATTGTACAAGAAGTTTTGTAGAACAACGAATGATAATGATTGGTACAATTATACAGTTGCTAGGAATATATACTCACAATCTCTGAACAAAACACGGAGCGAATATATACAGGGGAAAATTGATCAACATAAAAACAACAGCAAAGAGTTATGGAGAATACTGAAGTCATTACTGAAACCTTGCAATTTTAATCCGCGGTCCATAACTTTTGATGGCATTGAAGAACATTCTGAAGCAACAATTGCAAGTAAGTTCAATGATTATTTCATCGAAAGTGTTTCATTGATCAATAAATCAATTGAATTGGTTAATGAACCGAATGAAATAAAACGGCCGTATAATGTTGATTGTAGTTTTGAAAGCTTTCACCAACTTACACTAGAACAACTCAAAAACATATGTTTTTCTCTTCATAAAACGGCTGGAATTGATAACGTTAATGCTAGAGTTATTCAAGATTGTTTTCATGTTATTGGGCACGATCTACTTGGCCTTATAAACGAATCATTACAAACGGGGCACGTGCCACAAATTTGGAAGGAGTCGTTAGTGATTCCGATACAAAAAGTTGCTGGGACGATTAAAGCCGAAGAGTTTCGTCCTATCAATATGTTGCACACTTTAGAGAAAATCTTAGAACTTGCTGTAAAAGGCCAACTGTTACAATATTTGAACGCTAACGGTTTGCTGATACCAGAACAATCAGGATATCGGGAAGGCCATTCTTGTGAAACTGCATTGAATTTGGTGTTAGCAAAATGGAAAGAAAACATTGAGCGTAAGGATACTATTGTTGCGGTGTTTTTGGATCTTAAACGCGCTTTTGAAACGATTTCTAGGCCCTTATTGTTACAAACTATAAAGCGCTTTGGAATTACGAGTACTGCATACAAATGGTTTGAAAACTACTTGTGTGACAGAACTCAAAGGACTATTTTCAATGATTTTACCTCTTATCCCATAAGGAACACTCTTGGTGTACCTCAGGGAAGTGTATTAGGGCCTATTTTGTTTATTATGTACATTAATGATATGAGAAGAGTCTTACGTTTTTGTGACATAAATCTTTTTGCTGATGACACAGTATTATTCATTGCAGCTAAAAATCTCGAAGAAGCCATATTGCATTTAAACAAAGATTTGCGATCGCTGAGCGGATGGTTGAAATTCAAACAGCTAAAATTGAATACCAACAAAACAAAATTCATGATTATTTCGCGAAACCGTGTAAATGAAAATGTCTCAGTTGAAATTGATGGTGAGACAATCGATCGCGTGAGTGAGATCAAATATCTTGGCGTGATTATTGATGACAAGCTAAAGTTCAATGTTCACATTGATAATGTCATCAAGAAAATTGCCAAGAAATATGGAATCCTCTGTCGTTTGAAAAAGAAGTTGAATACTTTCAGCAAGATTCATCTCTATAAATCAATCATCTCTCCTCATTTAGACTTTTGCACTTCCATTTTATTTTTGGCAAATGAAACACAAATATCGAGATTGCAGCGTTTGCAAAATAAAATAATGCGGTTGATTTTGAGATGCAATAGATACACTTCCTCGTCTTTGATGCTTGACGCTTTGCAATGGCTATCGGTGAAGCAACGAATTGTTTTTCTGACAATGGTGTTCATTTTTAAAGTAGCTAATGGATTGCTGCCCCGATATTTGTGTGATCGAATTGTTAGAGGAAGTGACATCCATAGATATAACACAAGAAATGCGGGAGAAATTAGAACACCACATTTTTTAACTAGTGCTTCACAAAATTCATTGTTCTTTAAAGGAATAAATGTATACAATTCGATGCCTAGACACATCAGACGTACGGCGACGCTATCAGAATTCAAGAGACTATGCATTTCACACGTCAAAGCTGAATTTTAAGCAGTTATTTAATTTTTTTTAATTTAGCTAAACTGTAATTGACGAAGATCTTGTAACGGATGATCTCTGTGGACTCTGCTTATATAGCTTTTTAAAGGAATATGGTAGCACTGAAAAACTATTATGTTCGTCACGAGGGTGATGATGGATTTTGTAATTATTGATATAGTATAAAATAAAAAAGAGTAGTCTACGAAGGTTTGAAAATCGCGCGCGATGATCAGATATGAAGGACTGAATTTAGAAATTTAATCATTTGAGATGGAGAATACCTTTATTATTTTATTTTGACATTATCAAGATACTCGTCAGAGTAATCGGAACGATTTTAGTTCTGTTGGTTGTTATTGGACATTGGTTTCCTAGCCGGTCTAGGATATTTTCGAGTTGGAAATATTTTCGACTTCCCTAGGTGGGGGCTCTCTTATAAATCACATCGAAGTTGACAGCTGGACTTGTGCTTTGCTTGCTGATCACGGCAGGAATGGCCTCGTCGGTATTGTATCGACTTTGTGGATGATTACACTGGATGTTGGCTTAACTCAGATGCAATTAATGTCTTTTGGCTGACAGTTGCAAATAAATTGATACCGACAACGCTTTGTCGATGAATTACTTGATTTTTGACGAATATTTTCTCTATTTGAATCGCTGCAAAGCATTGGATCAATTGTGAAGAAATTTATATCTGTGATGAAAACCAGTTCGTTTTGTTTGCTTATCTGGTTTAATTGTTTTATAATAATTATCTTGTAGATAAATCGTCTTTCTCAAACCTTTGTAGGGGTAAGAGGTGGGACCATCATCATCATCATAAAAAAAAAGTGTGTTTAGAGAACAGATTGACCTTTAATATGAAATAGAGTTTGTGTCAATCGTGCATATAGTTGATGAGAAATACGAATTTGCAGCTCATTTTTTAAGGTAAAAACTGATTTATTTCCGCCGGGAATGGGTTGAAATGTTTTTGATTTCAATTGTCTTATACATGAAACTATGTCCAAATGCTCAGAGGAACAACTGAAACTTATAACTCTAAGTTATTCACAGATGAAAACAATATATTTTACAATTGGTGGAAGAGCATCGCAATATCTATAAAAGTCTGAGAAAGTCTGATTTAGTTTAGCACAGTAGAATATCAAACAAAACTTCAGCGATGTGTGTTTTATTACTTACCGATTGTATCTTGGAATGTTGTATTTTGAATTTCTATGTGTTTTGTTGTTCAAACAACCAAAAGTGGAAAAGCATCATCTCATAACCACACGTTACATTATTTGTACGCAAAGCCCTCCGATATCCGTATTTCCCATGTACAAAATAGAAGTTGTGATTTAAGAAAATGTTGAAAAGTAAATTCATTGGAAAGTAAGGTACTTTTCTGAATGTATTCATATATTTTTAAAATATCAAGGTCATTAGTGCATGGTGTCACATGATCAGTAACTGCAGGTCGGACTCGATTGTCCGGAAGCACAATAATCCGGAAATTCGATTATGAGGGGCTCGGTTATGCGGAGAGAATGACTTGATGAGCCGGAGTCATTTTTGCTCTTCATTTCCTGATTTTATTAAAATTCTTGTGTTTTTGAAGTTAGAGATGACCATTTTGGCTGGCGCCCTAATGTACATTCCTGCTCGCGTAGTTGAGATTGACGGATTGACGGCATGGTCAGCGTGATAAGAAGACCTGTTGAATTAGATATTTTTTCTTCCTACTTGCAAAAGTGGAAAATCTCTCCCAATAATTCCAAAACTCAAATGATAATTTTTCCGCATAAGCCTAGGGCTTCTTTTCTCAAGCCGAACAATAATCACGTTGTCAAGATGAATGGGGTTATTTTAAGTTGGTCTAACAAGGTTAAGTACTTGGGACTAATTCATGATAAAAAACTTATTTTCAAAGAGCACATTGAGAGTATACAAGCCAAGTGCATCAAATATACGAGATGTTTATATCCTCTCATTAGCAGGAATTCTAAACTTTGTTTTAAGAACAAACTTTTGATTTACAAACAAATTTTTAGACCACCAATGCTTTATGCTGTACCGATCTGGTCCAGTTGCTGTTCAACAAAGAAGAAAACGCTCCAAAGGATTCAGAATAAAATTCTGAAAATGATTTTGAAGCGTCCTCCTTGGTTTGGTACACTCGAATTACATAGACTTACTGGTGTTGAACCATTGGAAGCTATGTCAAATAAAATTATTAACAATTTTCGACAAAAATCGTCGCAATCCTCAATTGCTACGATAAGCTCTCTTTATAGCCAATAAGTTAGCAATTAAGTTAGTTGTAAGTTTACTTCCCCTTTTCTGACAAGTAGGCTTAAATCCCTACGAATGATAAGTCCTAATTACGAAAGCAAACAAATCCTAACAATTAATATTACAAATTTATAACAATGTTGAGAAGTCACCATTTGTGATTGGACACACATACTTATTATTTACTAATAATTATCATAAATACTTAAGCTACTAACAAATCCCCCCCTTTAAAAAATAAAAAAAATAAAAAAAAAGACCTGTTGAAGTATTGAAAAGGCCTTCTAAAGGATTCCAGCCTTCAACCGGTAAAGATACTGGATTGCAAGCGATTTCATTCCGTATCACTCGACAAGGGTATGAAAACATTCACCTAATCAGATGAAATACCTCAAGTGCAAGAAGTTGGCATATAAGGTCACGCACTGTGGCAATAAAGCACGTTGTAGTAAATGCGGAGAGCAACATGCGGACGACACCTGTGATAAAGGTGCTGAAAGGTGCCTCTATCGTGGGCAGACTGACTGAGCTGTCCGCATGCCCCGCGTCCAAACAACGCCAGTAGAAGATCAAGCGATCTCTGAACGAACGCCAGAGGCGCACTTTCCCCGAAATACTTGATACAAAGAAACAAAAAAGTGCTGTTGAAGATCCGAAGCAATTCTAATGAAAAGTCTCCGGCACTTCCAGGAACATCCAAAAGCCCAACTGTTTTTCTTATACTTCTGAGATTCGCCAAAATATAAACTGCTGACACTTTCAGATATTGTGAACTGAACTTTTAAAAATTTTAAAACTACTGATCCTCCTAAAATTCTTCGATCTCTAGTATCTATCTAGGATTCTATCTCTGTTTTGCAGTGGAATTGTAGAAGTATCATCCCCAAAAATGATTCATTTCAAGTTTTGACTAATAAGTATAAATGCGATGCGCTTTTTTCTCTGTATACTTGGCACACTTCAAATGTTGATTTTAACTTCCATGATTTATTATTTTTCGTCTCGGTCGAGACACCCCTTACGGAGAAGTACTTCTGGGAATCAAAAAGTGATATTCAATCTATCGTATTGACCTCCCATCGGTCCCAGATGTCGCAGTAGTCGTATGTTGTATGTCAACACAAAAGTAAAGAGCTTTGTATGGTCTCAGTATACAGTCAGGTTTTTAACGCGTTTTTTTGCGGTTTTTACGTGAATTTTTCAATTAACGCGTTTTACGCAGATTTTCCGAATAAAAACTTTTTTCGCAGATTTTCGAATTAACGTGTTTTTTGCCGATTTTCGAATTACCGCGAGTTGGGAACCAAACGTCTAAGTGTTTATTGAGCAAAAGACTTAGTCGAAACCTCCGTTCTCTGAAGGTCCAAAGAGACACTATACGATTAGAGACACTATACGATCAATATTTAAAACCGTCCAAAAGGACAATTTTGAAAATTGATCGTATAGTGTCTCTAAAGCCTTTTTTGGTGGTTTACTTTTCGCGGATTTTTGAATTAACGCAGTTTTTGCGATCATTTTTGAATTAACGTGTTTTTTACGCGGATTTTCGAGTTAAAGCGGTTTTTACGAGGTATGTATCCCCCGCGTAAAAAAACCTTGGGGTTCTCGCACTAATGATAGTGTGAAGTCGTCATGATAATTTTAAACAACAGGGAAATAACACGAATTCGAAACCTCCAGCGCTTCCCAGCGCTCTAGATTTATCTCTATGTTCAACAAAGCTACGGTTGGATTGCACAATCCCTACGGTGCCTATTCCTATTTCATTTGCGATCATTTGCCTATTCCAATTTCCTATTCCGTATGACCTCACACGGAATATCGACTGGAAGACTTTGAAGGATTTGAAAAGCGTTTGAGTCTATTGAACATATCCACCATTTGAAGAATATAACCTCTTTGCGGGTTTGACTCTTGACGCCGCGTTGCAAGCCCAAACGACTGACACTCGAAAAGATCTGTATATTAATTTTCATGATGAACTTGTCAATAGTTTACAAATAATGAAGCTCGAAATACCCTTCCCCAATCCCTGACTTTGCTACTGAGATACAGGAAAAGTAATGTAATAAAAACATACTTGAGAGCCTACGTTGATAAATTGGCCGGTGATCATTATGAGCAGTAAGGTCTACATACCGAGTTTAATGATAATCGGCTCAGCAGTTTCAAAACCGTTGATGGTTGGCATCGCCCTTCCCCCCTTGTTTCCTTGCTATGCCACTGAGATAAAGAGAAGTCTTGAATGACACTGTAATAGTTATCACAAACATATGCCTCATACTGCCGATTATCATTGGTAGGCAAGTTTACAGAATACTAATCGACCCCCCCGTTCCCTACGCTTATGAGATAGAGCTAATCTAATAAATCTGCGTCACTCCCCGTAGTTAAACACCCCTTAATGATACACATTTTCACGAAAATCGGTCCAGTACTTCTCGAGTCTATAAGTACAAGTACAGACGAACGCTTTTTTATATACACCAAGTTTTTTTACGTGGATTTCGGAATTAACACGGTTTTTCAGGCGAGTTTTCCAGAAAAGTAGTTTTTTACGCGGCATATTTTTATTGGTTTTAACGTAGAACTACGTCTCTCACGAAAACGGAAAACAGGAAGAAATATGTCCAATTTCAAATTCCAATAAGTCGGTTAGATTTCAATAGACTTCCTTTGTTCTTGCAGCAATCGATTGGAAAATGAGCTATGCATGCGCCCAAATTTTGAAAATTTTATTTTGATTATTCACACTATTGTGCTATTGAAAATTGTCAAGCCTTGTTGAAACGCAGATTTCGACCTCTGATTGACCTGATTGGTTGCCTGCTTTTCTTAGCATGGTCGACAGAATTATACACCTGGTAAACCGGGAATGCACTATTTGGGCTCTACAACGTTCTTGGGGAAAAAGAAACTTTTTTGTTGAATAAAGGTAAACAAAAAAACTAAGTAATATAAAATCACAAGTTTACAAAAAATACTTCCATATTCTCTCTTGCAGCTTTATTGGGACTTTAGTTATAGCAGTTGGGAAATAAGATTCTCTGTCGTATTTTGGTAACACACAGTCGGCCATAAAATATTCAGTGTGAAAATAGCTTTCCACTGTGTTCGACACATTTAGACATTCGACATAATTTTCATGTTTCAGGACGAACTATTTTTTGAAGTAGAATACTTCTCTCAGGAAGTTCGGCTACATAGGGATGTGAAATGAAAATCTAAAACCGAAAAAAGTGGAAACTATGTCCAATTTGAAATGCTAATAAATCGGTTAGTATTCGATGGATTTCCTTCGTTTCTGAAGCAATAGATTGGAAAATCTTCTAAGATTCTTCCCAAATGAAGATAATTGTAATTTTATTATTCAAACTATTGTACTATTGAAAATAGTCAAGCCTTGTCAAAACGAAAAATTCGACCTCTGATTGGTCGTTATATGTTTGGGCCAGCTGATGCAGGGACAGCGGATCTAACACGGTCGTCATAATTAAGTCCTTTGGGCGATATTAGAACTGGTTTCTGCTCAAACAAATCATTTCACTAGCGCATGGCCACTAGGACGGTTTTAACTAAGCAGCAGCGGGTAGCAGCAGCGTTATTGGTAGTAACGTCAACCGTAGGTACAGCGGCACTACTTCTTCCTCTAGGTCAAAGTGGCATCGCCCACGGTAGAATTTCCGTGTCGTTCTCATACAAGCTGGTATTTAGCCATCTTTGTTTTTTTTTTCTAGGAATATTATATCCAGAGAGTTATTTCATTAGTGCTGGATAAAAGTTTTTGTGATTGATCAATCACGAATATAACAATGCAAGTAATGTAACAAACAACTTCAAGCCTTGTAGCCGCAAGGTTGCAGAGTCCGCTTTGACAAGCGAATGGTCACAGGTTCGAATCTTAGTAGAACTAAGCCATTCGTTGACAAAAAAGACTTTCAGTATGGGTTTATTCTTAGGCTCTTCCACACAAAATCTTCTCTCCAGACTTGATAAACACTGGTCTAAAGTTTCGATAATATCATAGACTATAGCACGTTATACGCTGTTAGAATAATAGCCTGCAGGAGGATATGATAGGGTCGATAAGAAAGGAAATAGGTTACTAAGTTTGAGGAGAAGACAATAAGCACTGTAACACGGAGTAGGTTACTTCTCCGTCGAGGCTGCAAACGGGTAATAAAATATAATGCGAACAGCAAAAACGTCCGGACAATGTCACAAATGATCAAAAACTACTGGTCGCAGTGGGGACCATTGTTATCGTGCATACTTGAAATTTTTGCCAGGTCTCGGTAATTTATTGCCGAAAATGGCACCACTGAGTGCTCGGTTAGAAAAATAATGACAGCTGTCACATTTTTCCGTAAATCTCGATTCAACCTAATTAAAATTTCAGCACGAAATATTACCGAGCGGATATTTTGCGCCGCAATTTCAGTTGGTTGAAACGAGATTTACTAAAAGATGTGACAGCTGTCATTATTTTTATAATCGAGCACTCAGTGGTCCGACCTCTGAATATGGGTGGTATTGCACCCAAAACCGGTCGAGTTTAATGTAGTAAAAACGATAAGTGTTGTGTTTTGTCCCGCGTCGCGTCGTATGAATGCAATCTTTAAAACTATTGTTTGACAAATTTTATTGTCAATACAAATTTTCTGCACTTTGATTAGGGCTAATATGTATAATCGATGTAATTCAAATGCAAATGATTTCCAGTTACGATTAGTTTGCATTTTTAAATGCCAGAAAATGGAAGAAATCATCTTGGGTTTCAAAATGGTGAAAATGGTAAATTTTGGCTTAAGTTGATATCCCGACTCTTTTTTCTATTTTAAGGGGTTTTTAATTGTATTGCAGTTATTCAACCCATATTGCGACTCTGAAGAAAATTTGAATATTTTGTCCAGCTTTTATCAGCTACACAACGCTCCAATAGTTCCAATACTGCGTTCTTTTAGTATTTTCGAATACGTAATTTTTTGTATTGTTCGAATCGTTCTTCACCAACCCTGGCAAATTCTTCGTAGAAGAGTACTTTGGCTGTGTTGGCCTCTAGAAATATGTGACTATCGGCTGTACAACCAGTGCGTCTTGAACTGTCCTACAGATCAGACGTTTTTTCGGTTGCTTGTGGACTGGTCTTTGACTGCCTATAGCTTCAAAGTTTGTGTTTTGTCAGTGTGTCTTTTAAAGACTACCTGAAAGTTATTTCCCATCAGTCTTTTTCAAGACTACCTAATTTTGAATTTAACATTTGTTTTAACTTTTTTCGTATCACCTGAAATGGCTGGACGGAAAAAGAAACATCGCATCGCTGCGGGGAGGAAAAGAGAGGCATCTCTTTCTGACACTTCGAGTGTCTGTAGTGACAATCCTTTTGATATTTTGCCTGAGCAAGAAGCTGGTGAAATGGAAGTTACCAATAATGAAACTATACAAAATATAAAATCTTTAAAAAAGGAGAAAGTTCCACCTATTGTGGTAACTATTTCTTCTGAATTTAATATATTCAAAAAGGAACTTTCAACGTTTGTTTCTGACGTTAAAGTTACCTATCAAATTGGCCGTAGAGGTGAATGCCGCTTATTAGCCGACTCAGTAAAGGGTTCAGTATTTAACTGACAAGATGTACAAATTTTTTACATATGACACCAAGAACGCCAAGCTGTTCAAGGTTGTCTTGAAAGGTCTCACCAACGATCAAACCGTTGATGAGATCAAACTTACTTTAACAGAATTACTTGGCATAGCCCCTACCCAAGTAATTCTAATGAAACAAAAATCACGAGGCGAAAACAGTCAGAGAACTGGAATTTCCCTTGTTAATTATTTAATTCATTTTAACCGCAATGAGGTTAACAACTTAAAATTTTTTGAAAAAGCACATGCTTTGTATAATGTGCGTGTAAAGTGGGAAATTTATAGGAAATATGGCGGAGGTGAAAAGCATATCACCCAATGCCGTACTTGCCAACGTTATGGCCATGGTTCCAAATTCTGTAACATGGACCAAAAATGTCTTAATTGTGGAGACTCTTCTCACAAAAAGGACACATGTCCTGTGAAAGAGAGTAAAAATTTTCGCTGTGCGAATTGTAACGGCAACCATATGTCTAATTTTTATCAATGCCCAGTCCGTTTAGCAATTGTTTAGGCAAGGTAAACGAAAATCAATTTCTCAATTAAAACCAACTTCAAAACAAAATTCTCCAAGCGTACCAGTGACGCATAGTTTACCTACTCCTTTGCATACCCGTTTAACATATGCACAGGTTACAGGTAGTTCGAACATTATACCGCCTAGTGTTGGTAGTTCGAAAATGACCGTTGATATGGGTAAGCAAAACACGCTAGAAAATAATTGTACACCTATTACTCCAGCTAATATTGCTGCCGAAAATATTTTTTCTAATGTCAACTGCCTGGGGCCTATTACGGCAGGTAAACTTTCTTTTTTGCAACAGGCAATGTTCGATCTTATGAACGCCATGTTGCAGGCAAAATCAATGTTTGAAGCCATTCAAATAGGCACAAATTTTACTATTAAAATTGTTTCTAATTTAAAATTTAGCAATGATTTCAAATAAAACAATTAAAATATTAAATTGGAATGCTCGCTCATTGAAGGCCAATGAGAATGAGCTTTTTAATTTTTTAACAGTAAATAATGTGCATATTGCAATTATTACTGAAACATTTTTGAAACCTAACATGAAATTAAAATATGATCCCAATTACGTGGTTCATAGATATGATAGGATTCAGGGTTCCGGCGGTGGAGTTGCAATTGTTATTCATCGCCGAATCAAACATCGTGCTCTTCCCCATCTTGAGACGAAAGTTATTGAAACTTTGGGAATTGAAGTTCAAACTGAACTTGGGATTTTATTTATCGCCGCAGCATATTTACCATTTCAATGCACACGCGAGCTCAAAAATTATTTAAAAGGTGATTTACAAAAACTCACCAGAAATCGTTCGAAATTTTTCATAATCGGCGATTTCAACGCTAAACATCGTTCATGGAATAATTCTCAAAGTAATTCCAATGGCAAAATTTTATTCAATGATTGTTCTTCAGGATACTATTCTATTTTGTCTCCGAATAGTCCTACATGCTTTTCTTCTGTAAGAAACCCTTCAACAATTGATTTGGTGCTGACAGATCAAAGTCATGTATGTAGTGATTTGATCACACATGCTGACTTTGATTCTGACCATCTTCCAATAACTTTTTCTTTATCACATGAATCAGTTTTAAACCCTATGAGTTTTGTTTTTAATTATAACAAGGCTAATTGGGAAAGATACAAAACTCATATTGAGAGAAATTTCAATAATGAGCTTGATTTGCAAAACGAAGTGAATATTGATTCCGCTTTGGAAGCATTAAAATGTGCAATTGTTGATGCCAGGAATTATTCTGTTCCAAAGGCTCAAGTGAAATTTGATTCACCAATAATTGACGAAAATCTTCAACTTCTAATTCGTTTGAAAAATGTCCGCAGACGTCAATATCAACGTTCTCGTGACCCTGTTTTTAAAACTATTTATAAAGATTTACAGAAAGAGATTAAACATAGATTTACTCTTCTGAGAAATCAAAATTTTGAGACTAAAGTTGAAAAATTGAAACCATATTCAAAACCTTTTTGGAAGCTGTCGAAGATTCTTAAGAAACCTTCAAAGCCTATTCCAGTTTTAAAAGATGGTGAACGTTTTCTTGTATCCAATGAACAAAAGGCTCAAAGACTTGCTCAGCAGTTTGAGAGTGTTCATAACTCAAATTTGAATTTTGTGAGTCCAATTGAAAATGAAGTCACACGTCAATTTGATTTAATTTCTTCCCAGAATTTTTTACCTGCAGAAATAATTGAAACTAACTTGAATGAGATTAAATCAATTATTAAAAATTTCAAAAATATGAAAGCACCTGGTGACGATGGAATCTTCAATATACTAATCAAACATCTCCCTGAGAGCACAATGGAATTTTTAGTGAAAATTTTCAATTGCTGCTTCAAAATTGCATATTTTCCCAAATTATGGAAAAATGCAAAAATTACTCCCATTTTAAAACCGGATAAGAACCCAGCTGAAGTTTCAAGTTATCGACCAATCAGTTTGCTTTCTTCAATAAGTAAACTGTTTGAGAGAGTTATTCTTAACAGAATGATGTCACACATCAACGAAAATTCAATTTTTGCAAATGAACAGTTTGGATTTCGCCATGGGCATTCCACAACTCATCAATTGCTCAGAGTTACTAATATGATACGAGCTAACAAATCTGAAGGTTATTCCACTGGAGCTGCTCTTTTAGACATAGAAAAAGCATTCGACAGTGTTTGGCATAAAGGTTTGATTGCGAAATTGCAAACTTTTAATTTTCCAATTTTCCTAATCAAAATTTTAAAAAATTATCTTACTGATCGAACTCTGCAGGTTGTCTATCAGAATTCAAAATCTGATAGATTTCCTGTCAGAGCAGGTGTACCTCAAGGTTCAGTCTTGGGTCCAGTCCTGTACAACATATTCACTTCAGATCTTCCTGATTTGCCTCCAGGATGCACAAAGTCATTGTTCTGCGATGACACAAGCATTTCCGTAAAAGGAAAAAGTCTTCGTGTCATATGCAGTCGATTGCAGAAAAGTTTAGATATATTTTCTTCCTACTTGCAAAAGTGGAAAATCTCACCCAATGCTTCTAAAACTCAAATGATAATTTTTCCGCATAAGCCTAGGGCTTCTTTCCTCAAGCCGAACAATAATCACGTTGTCAAGATGAATGGGGTTATTTTAAGTTGGTCCGACAAGGTTAAGTACTTGGGACTAATTTATGATAAAAAACTTATTTTCAAAGAGCACATTGAGAGTATACAAGCCAAGTGCATCAAATATACGAGATGTTTATATCCTCTCATTAACAGGAATTCTAAACTTTGTTTAAAGAACAAACTTTTGATTTACAAACAAATTTTTAGACCAGCAATGCTTTATGCTGTACCGATCTGGTCAAGCTGCTGTTCAACAAGGAAGAAAACGCTCCAAAGGATTCAGAATAAAATTCTGAAAATGATTTTGAAGCGTCCTCCTTGGTTTGGTACACTCGAATTACATAGACTTACTGGTGTTGAACCATTAGAAGCTATATCAAATAAAATTATTAACAATTTTCGACAAAAATCGTTGCAATCCTCAATTGCTACGATAAGCTCTCTTTATAGCCAATAAGTTAGCAATTAAGTTAGTTGTAAGTTTACTTCCCCTTTTCTGACAAGTAGGTTTAAATCCCTACGAATGATAAGTCCTAATTGCGAAAGCAAACAAATCCTAACAATTAAAATTACAAATTTCTAACAGTGTTGAGAAGTCACCATTTGTGATTGGACACACATACTCATTATTTACTAATATGTATCATAAATACTTAAGCTACTAACAAATCCCCCCTTTAAAAATAAAAAAAAAAATAAAAATCGGCTGTACAAGAAAAAAACACACAATTCCGTGTTTATGATGATCACAGACTTGCAATGTTTTCAATAACAACACGGACACAATGAAGCCCAGACGTAAGCTGACTATACTTCATCGTTCGCTTTCAACAAATACTATCAGACAAAATGACGCCCTCACATATAAATAAATTCCAAAAAAATCTACACAGAAGAGCGGCATGAGATCCGCTGTTGCAATCACCGCAAATAGTAAAAAATGTCCCTCTGGCGGAGTCATCGTCCTATCCGAGATATTTATCCAGATTTTGTATCAAAATCGATGGCTCGAGAAAATCTATTCTCTGTTGAGTTGACGTTGCCGACCTTCAAATATTAGAGAGCAACTGAAGGACTTACAATTTTTCTGCTCAGATTCCAGAAAGATTTTACGAATATCATCATTTGTTTGCTGAATGCAAATTTCGTGACACTGCTTTATGCAATTCCACAAATGGGGTAATAAACAATCGTATTTAGTTTATTCAATAAATTCTCTACTACCTCCATTGAGCAGACGTCACATTTCTGCTGTCTAGTCCTGTGCGCCGCCACGCCGCGCCGCCGCCGCCGCCGCCGATGATTTGGACTCGGCGCGCCGCCGAAGAAATTTTTGGTGCGCCACCGAGAAAATCTGTACCGCGCCGATAGTGATTGTGTATGCTGGATTTTTTCCTGGTTATAGAAACACCGCAAATCACAGCCGATAAGGGAACACTCGTATAGGTATTAGGTAATGCGGAATTTGGAAATTCTCAATACCCCTTCACCCCTACGTAATGCAATTTTGCATGGTGGCCTCACGCAGTGTAACACTTCGTTGAGTATTTTCCCTCTCCTGAGCGTGTATTTACGAATGTACCTAAGTGTAAATTATTTTAATTTGTGGAAATTTGATACAATATTTGACAATAAATATTCAGACTTTTTTATCGAATGAAATCAAAAATATCAATGTCATTTTCAGTGATTTGCTTCGTCAGTTTGCTTCGAGACAATTGTTTCAGTTATCATAACATTTATTTTTTACTTTTATGCAAATGTATTTTTTATATTTATGCAAACGTATGAGCAATCTTAAAATGTTGAAAAAATTTATGAAAAATGACTAGTGTTTTTTCATTAATTATTTGGTAATTTTCTTTAGAATACAAAGTTTTTTTTTGATCAAAATGCGGGAATTCACTGAAAATTTTGCGCAAATTAAATAGTTGATCATATTGCGCTGAAACAGACATTTTTGTAGATAGTTTTTTCGTCAACATTTTCAAGCACGACTATATTTTTGGCTGATTTCTCGCTAATTTTTATTTTTTTTTTCCACTGTGCGGACTCATCACTGCGACCAGAGACATTCGAACTATTGCGACATTGGCCAGGTGTTTCCTGTACTCCGCACTTTATATTATTGGCAGTAAATGTACGCTTTTCATTTATATCCGTGCTTGTGTGAGAGAGTTTACCCTTTCGTTTCAAGCTTACTGCTCTACTATAACGAGCCTCTTACTATTCTAAAATATTGCCAAATTACAATTCCCAGGAGTGAGACTACACCTAAGGTTCCCCTCTGGCCATTATGTCAAGATGAAGGAACCTTATCGAAACCTCGTTCCTCGTGCCCATACCGCCAATTACAATTTCCTGGAGAGGATTATTATTCCTCAGAACAGTTTTATTATAAGAAAGACTTATTTTGTCAAGAGGGAGGAGTCTTAACGAAACCTCGTTCCTCCTACCAACACCGCGTCACAATCACAATTACCCGAGGAGGACTTAATGCTTCACCTCTGGTCAGTTTTATCCCAAAAGTCGCAATAGAAAATGAAGAAACTGTGGTGTTTACCGAAGAACTCTATTCGATTGAAAAGAGTTTCCCATTTTTTTTTGTTATTCCATGGGTAACCTAACAAAATAAATGAAAGTTAAAGACGACTCTCTAACGTAAGATTTATCGAATTTTCCAAAAGGTCTACGGTTAATCGAAATCAACATATCAAAAAACTATCTATCTTTTTTCCTAAATTGAACGTCTCTGGGAACAGTATTCCATGTAATTTTTTGTTGTGGGCTCGTTGATGATTTTTTTGGGATTTACATTTGTTTGTACTTTCTCTGCTTGGTTTATTATTTTCTGGTTATTCAATTGTTTGTTTACTTGATATCTTACCAATTTTATTTCTATTTTTGACATTCTTACAACTCTGATGCATACTTTTCTATTTATGAACGTTCAATTAAAAAAAATCGAACATGAGAGTACAAAAGCACACATTATGCGCAATATTTTATAAGTGGTAATAAGTGTCACGCCGATACACGCCGCCGCCGCCGCCGCTGATAAAAGCTAACGGCGTCACGCCGGCGCGCCGATCGCCGCCGAGGTAAAATGTTTTCTACGCCGCCGCCGCCGGTGATATGGTCGGCGCACAGGTCTACTGCTGTCAACAAAATAACGCTAGACCGTTTATTTTAACTTCTGCCCCGCAATCCAATCTGCGAAGAGCTATCGGATTATGTGCCAAAGCCGTACGTACAATCGCATCCTTTCCACAATCCGCCTGCGCTGACTCTAATGCTTACGGTCTACTGGTTTCGCCAAGCATTCTTCTACCGGGTTGCTTATGAAAGGTACCGAAAAATGCGAACGAAAATCCAGTGACAGCAAGTCAACGACAACATCGTCGACAACATTTAAGTTCATTATTTGATAGATTTGTTCGGGAAAGATAAACTATTTTCGTTTCCGGCAGCGCTCGTTCTGCTTTCACTCGGAATGTGTATATCCTTCCTGGGAACACTAGGGTGGTAGTTAGTAATGTTCATAAGACTCGTGCAGCTTTTTATCTACGCAACCACCCTGAGTGCACCCACTGGAAACATTGATTCAGTCGTAAATGCAGACGGTTGATTGAAAACGTGGTAAGAATGAAAACAAACTCAGTCTATTTCGAGCGACCAGTTAGAATGCCCAAGGTCCTTTTTCCTGTCGTTCTTGCCATCGAGAGAAAAAGACACCGCGCTGTCAACTTCATCACTATCCTCGGCGTCGTCGTCGTCGTCAGTGGCATATATCACAGTTCAGCCGACAGGGATTTTCATCGTAGCTTCATGAATAAATAATATCATTCATGATCGATTAATTTTGTATACTGCCACACGTTTTCCAATCACAATTTCGAATCAACAGCTCACAGTTCGATATTGAGTCATAAATAATAAAAAATGTCACATCCAAGCGCTGTAAAACCAATCTGTTGCTGTAAAAAACAAAAACACAGAATTGGAGAACTCACGCTGGGTCTCTGAAATTCTCGCATGTCATATCTAACGGCTGGATTATGCAATCAACGCGGTTCATTGATTTTAACCTGTTAACAATGTCTGGTCTACCGTAGTGTTTAATGACTTCACCAGATGATTTCTGATGCAAACGGCTTGGACTGCTACATGGGTGCGTGCCTCCGTCTCAGGCTCATTTGACCGTTAGTTGGCGGCTGTTTTCTGGACACATAATTTTGACGCGAAAACCTGTTCAATTTGTCATGACGGAGGCACAAGGTTCGAGGGAGGCTGACACGAAATTGGAATCAATTTCAGTTGGGTTGCGAACTGTATTCATTGGACCATTGAAGATTTTCTAGTTCAGTCACACAGTTGTTTAATAGCAAAAACTTAGTGAAATATAGTCAACTGAAAAAAGTTTTCCACAATATATTATATGTGGACTTTTAAACTAACATGATATACCCAAGCGCTAAACAAGATTTTGTCACCTCGTTTTTCTTTGTTCCTTAGTTTTTAGCTGCACCGATTTATCCGTACATTACCAGGCTAGAGTTTCTCAACATAAACTCAAGCCAAGAAGTTCGGGTCGAAGTTTTAAATTAAATCACGTTCCGCAAGGCTCGGCTAAGTATTTCACCGGCAGTGGGACGGACAAAAACTTCCTGTGGAAACATGCGCAAGGCGTTCTCCTTCCCGCTTCTTGCATAAAGCATAATGAAATGCATTCGACTCTTGTTTTATGCACGGCTGAATATGCTCTTTTTATATAGAGCGTTCGAAGTCATTATCCAACAAATTGCAGCGGAACCGTACTGTCGGAACCAATTTCCACCTACCTGAATTATTCAGTTTTAATATAAATTACCATGCACAATGCCATAAAAAACTAAATTAATTGGCTGTACAAAATCATGTAGACAGGTAACAAACTCAAACCGAAAAAGTTCCCGTATATCGAATCACGTCAAACACTGCGCTGTTCTCCCTTTTAACATGGACGGTATGAGAAACTCACAATTGTTTTTTCCAGTTTGAGAAAAGATTATCAACAACGCAAATTACCCCTTAACTAATGGCCAATCCGAGCATAAATGAGACTCTTGTTACCCATTAGTTACAAATGTCATGTTACCCCACCTCAACTCATGCAGACAACAGCGCTACGAAAAATGTTTAGCACAACTACGCGTCACCTCTAGCAAAAAAAAACACTATTTGTGCTTCATAATCAGAACCTTTAAAGCCATACCTAGATGTTAATAGCGCAGATTACAATTTTATGGTTTAACTACATTTTAGAAACAACTAATCTGTTATGCAGGTGACATAACCTATGCCTGTAATACACCTTACACCTTTCCACAGATTAGCGACTTCTCTATTCGTCATCAATATAACTCTTGGTTTGATGTGCGCAAAGTACACCCATCGAACAGGGAGACCATTATAAAAATGGTGCCGTTAATGTTCGCCAGTTAGGGGGCTAGTACGATCAGAGACTTGGGTTTGTCGAAAATAAAACCTTTACGTCTCTATCCAGAGTTTCAACTCCACCACCGCTTGCAGCGGTTGTGACTGGAGATGCATATGAGCAAAATCATTCCAAATCGCCTGGAAGTACGCGAAAATTTAATCGACCATTTTTGATTTGAATGAAACTTTGCACACGTATTTGGCTTAGCAAACTGAGCAAGAATGAATTTGTATATTTTTGATCAAGCATTCCAATGAACGTATGGTTTTCGCTGGAGAACCATGGACAAATCAAGAAAAACGTGTATTTTCCGAAATATTAATAATTTTTCGAGCTTAAATTGGAAATAATTCGAAAACCAATGCCTTTAGAATGTTTACTACCAGGAGCTTTTTGATTCAAAATGACTCTCTGCATCTTTTAAAATCATCAGAATACAAATATTTTGAAAAATGTTGAAATTGGAATTTTTATAAAAAATTAATCTACCATAAAACAATTATTTTTCATTTCACCATCCTGGACTTTTTTTTAAAAGTTGCGTATTAACGTCATGTTTCTTATGAAATTTAATGTTTATTTTTAATATTTTTTGGTCAAAAAAAATTATTTTGTACAGTGTATATTTTTTATGGTGCATTTGTAATTCCCTACAACTCATTCTCAGACAGTTTTTCTAAACAACCAACGGTTTCTGGGCTACAATGCTTCGAATAAAACCTATGCCAAAAGGCATATGCCCTTTTAGAATGTAACTCATGGGTGTAAAAAATCTTTCCATTTGTGAAAAATGCTCAGTTTGCTAAGCCAAATACGTGTGCAAAGTTTCATTCAAATCAAAAATGGTCGATACTCGACCATAGGTCATTTGGCGCGATCTTGCTCACATTACCTCGCCGTCGGTCTTCGGGTGAAAATTCGTTAACCATACCTTGTGTGATGCGGCGCTGATTTACGATTGAAGTTAATCACTGCCGCGAAATAACATACCCGGCAGGCTGTCAAGTGAACGGGTGTTGATGCATGTTCGGGCTGTCGTCGCTTTACCGGGGTGTAAAACAAACCGTTTCTCGGCTGGACTTTTTATTTTAATAGTACAATGTGACGGAGAAAAAATCATATTTCGAAACACTGCACGTAGGGTTCTTGGGAAATAATATTGATCTAAATCTAAAGTTTGCAACGTTATTTTGATCTAAAGTTTGCAACGCTAAAAATGCTAAAAACCCTAAAATAATAAATACATAATGATTATCAGAGGGCAACATTAGACAATTTTTTATATTTTCATATCCAATACAGTCAAAAAGGCATTCCAAAAATAAAGACTTTTTCGATATATGTTAACATTATGATATTTTGATATTTAAACACTTCGACACCTTGGCACTTTGACACCAAGATACCTTTAAACTTTGATGCTTCGACGTATTGACACTTTAACACTTTGACACTTTGACACTGACACTGACGCATTGACACTTTGACACTTTGACACCTTGACATCTTGACACTTTGATACTTTGACACTTTGACACTTTGACACTTTGACACTTTGACACTTTGACACTTTGACACTTTGACACTTTGACACTTTGACACTTTGACTTTTTGAAGCTTTGACAATTTGACGTATTGAAACTTTGACACTTTAACACTTCGAAACTTTGACACATTGACACTTTGAACTTTGACATCTTGATATTTAACATTTTGACATTTTGACATTTTGACATTTTGACATTTTGACATTTTGACATTTTGACACTTTGGCATTTTGACATTTTGACATTTTGACATTTTGACATTTTGACATTTTGACATTTTGACATTTTGACATTTTGACATTTTGACATTTTGACATTTTGACTTTTTGACATTTTGACATTTTAACATTTTGACATTTCAACATTTTGACATTCTGACATTCTGACATTTTGACATTTTGACATTTTGACATTTTGACATTTTGACATTTTGGCATTTTGACATTTTGACATTTTGACATTTTGACATTTTGACATTTTGACATTTTGACATTTTGACATTTTGACATTTTGACATTTCGACATTTTGACATTTTGACATTTTGACATTTTGACATTTTGACATTTTGACATTTTGACATTTTGACATTTTAACATTTTGACATTTTGACATTTTGACATTTTGACATTTTGACATTTTGACATTTTGACATTTTGACATTTTGACATTTTGACATTTTGACATTTTGACATTTTGACATTTTGACATTTTGACATTTTGACATTTTGACATTTTGACATTTTGACATTTTGACATTGAGACATTTTGACATTTTGACACTTTGACACATTGACACTTTGAACTTTGACATTTTGACATTTTGACATTTTGACATTTTGACATTTTGACATTTTGACATTTTGACGTTTTGACATTTTGACATTTTGACATTTTGACAATTTGAAATTTTGAAGTTTTGACATTTTGACATATTTACAAATTGACATTCTGACGTTTTGGCATTTTGACATTTTGACACTTTGACATTTGGTTGACATTTTTCGTGGATCGTGGATACGTGGATCAGACACCTAGCAATCGATTTCTGAGACATTCTTCATAAATTTAAGACATAATTAGACTACCACAGTTAGATATAAATGGATACATTAATGCTGTACATATCTGATACTATTTTGATGTGTGAAATATATTTAAACCATGCCAAAACTATTTTCGTAGAATCCTCGTTTTGAGGACAGTTTTTGTCCGAGTTAAGAACTGTTTTTTTTTTTTTCAAGATGGAATAGAAAATGCTCTAAGTAGACAATCTCTCAGAATTTTGATATTTAGCTTTTTTAAATGGCGTCGTAAAAACACTGAAAATTTTTGATTTCTTGAAAATCCAAAATGGCTCCGTTGTTGTCCCTTAAGGTAAAATGTGTCTGAGCTCGGGAAAATTAGTTTTTGCATTAAAACACCTGAAAAAATCATACTTAGAAGCTAGGAAAGAAGAAAAAGTGAATTTGTGTTGCACTGTGTTATAGTTTTTCAACTCTTATGTGATAATTGGTGCCCTTGTAAATGGGTGAAGAAGTTCGTCAAAAGGCCGTAGAGTAATTGCTCTTCGGATTCGTCACTTTCACGTTTGATACCGGTAAAACCTATTTAAGTCTCTGGAAAAAAATATCTTTGCTAGAGGCACCAAAATTTATAGCAATTCCAATGGTTGAAAAGCTATATCCTTTAATTTTTTACCCAGTTTGAGCGAAACTTGTGTTTACCAGTTAAGTGCATCAAGCACCGATTAAGAAGAATGGTAACCGATCCGCCGTTATGTCAACACAAAAAATATGTTCGCCATAGATGATATATGGCTAGCGACATTTGTCCGCAAATTGAAAATATCAAATACTAAAAATATTTTCAAAAAAGGTACGCAATATATCTTACCAACGCAATAGTTCATCTTCCTAACACAGACATCAGAAACGTAACGGAGATATCTACTATGCAGATAAAATGTAGAAAAGAGATCATTCATTGTCGATTCAGAACATCTCCTAAAACAATGCTTCCTTCTCGATAAGCTGGCCGAATCGGCTCGCATTTTCCAACACCTAAACACGATCGTTTGTCCCAGACAACTTGTTGTGAACTTGTGGTCGATAATTTTGCTACTGCTGCTGCTCATCTGACGATTAGTTACATCTTTGGGACGGGCTTTGTGGCGACTGTTTGGTTTGTTGCTGACTTAGTCGCAAGTTTGACGAAGTTCTCTGCTTCTCTTGCACTTAGGAGAATCGAAGGAATCTCCGGCCAGAACCCATTCATCCGCAATGATTGCATATTTTGACAATCCCATATGAGAGTTTGCGTAGGTGATGCGAACAGCCTTTAACAGGCTTCTGAAAATGTCTTTTTCCGAAGCCTGCTACAGTATACTAAAACCATTTCTAAACGAGTACGCAATATGTATAACCAAAGAAATAGTTCATTTTCCTGGCACAGACATCAGAAACGTAGAATAAATTGAGAATAATTCAAATTAATTGGTGGAAAACAACGGAATTTACTTGTCGATTCAGTAAATGAGAGATGTTAACTCTCTTCTTATTATGCTTCCTATTTGAAAAAGTTGGTCAATTTGACGATGAGCTGCAACTTTGGGACGGTCTTTGAGGCGACTTTCTGGTTTGTTGCTGGCTACGTCGAAAGTTTGTTGGATTTCTTCGCTTTCTCTTGCGCTCCGAAGAATCAGTAGAATCTCCGACCACAACCCATCCGTTCGCTTTAGCAGAGTTGCTGATATTATGTTTGGTTTTTCGCATGAGAATTTTTTTGCGTATTACAATCACATATTAGAGTTTATGTTGGTGGTGCGAACTCTTTTATCTCCGCAAAGCGAATTGTCGAAGGCTGCGATTTCAACATTTAGTTGAAAAGATAAGGATTTTTGCACCGTCTTTTTTAATTTCAAGGTCAAATATCCACATACATTTTTCACACGATTGGCTCTTTTCTCTAACGCAGACATCAAAAAGGTAGACGAAATAATTCTACGCGTTCGGTCATTGATAAACATGACCAGGCAATTGGCACTGCGTTCTAGCAAAACTTCGGGAGTGCATTGTCCAGCAGTGGAAGTGTGGAGTGGATTGTCCAGCAGTGGAAGCGGCCAAATTCGAGGAAATAGATTTCAAAGCCAAATTCCTCCTGGTGAGCCTGATTCCGGACGACTAATTGTATCCGCGAGAAGCCTAACACAATCAAAAAGATATGGTAGGTTACCGAAGATACGTTCGGCAAAAAGTCGGCCGGTAAGCAAACGGTAGTTCGGAAGATCGCTCGCCTCCAGTTGAAGAAAGGGACAGACCCTACCAGAATCTTACGATCCCATTATTAGAGTCCATAAAAAATCTCCCGAAAAACCAGCTGACATACGAGGTGATGGAAACTGGATTGCTGAGTGACGAAGCGCTTGGACAGGGCAACGATGAAAAAACCCTACACACTGAATTTTTATTGCTGAACACCAGCAAAATTTTGTTGATATTCTACATGCTGGAAAATCAGCTATGATATCAGCAAACTTTCTCGCTGAAACGATCAGCAAATCGAAACGTCAAATTTTTGACACCATTTTGCTGAAAATCAGTTGTTTGAATAAATTGCTGCCTGTTCAGCATTTGAGCATTTGACATGAATTTGCTGATGTATCTCAGCAAAAGTTAGAAAGTTGTTTATTAGTTTACTTTTCTTTTTTCGACTCTAAGCAAAGTCATGCTATTTTTAATTTTAATTTAAGGAGTAAATGTAGTAATGAAGATAGAAAATTAAACCAACTGAAAATATGATTGTAGAAACTACGAAAAATATAGTTCAGCAGGTGGGACTCGAACCCACAACTTCCAATCTCCGGTCAGATGTGTTCCCGTTACACCACCGCAGAACGTTAAAGACGTGGTTCTAGAATCAAGTTTTGTATCGCTTATCCAATTCTCGCACTTCGTACATTTACTCAGTAGAGACTATTATTTATAGCTGGCTATTGTTTCAACACCCTCAGTAGAAGTTGGAATGACTTCTCAGTGTGAGAGATAGAAACGTGCCAGTAAGTTGCCATCTCTACCAGCAGCAACATCGACTTGCGTCACAAACATTTTTACTTTTCTTTTTCCGACTCTAAGCAAAGTCATGCTATTTTTAATTTTAATTTAAGGAGTAAATGTAGTAATGAAGATAGAAAATTAAACTAACTGAAAATATGATTGTAGAAACTACGAAAAATATAGTTCAGCAGGTGGGACTCGAACCCACAATCTTCATTACTACATTTACTCCTTAAATTAAAATTAAAAATAGCATGACTTTGCTTAGAGTCGGAAAAAGAAAAGTAAAAATGTTTGTGACGCAAGTCGATGTTGCTGCTGGTAGAGATGGCAACTTACTGGCACGTTTCTATCTCTCACACTGAGAAGTCATTCCAACTTCCACTGAGGGTGTTGAAACAATAGCCAGCTATGAATAATAGTCTCTACTGAGTAAATGTACGAAGTGCGAGAATTGGATAAGCGATACAAAACTCGATTCTAGAACTACGTCTTTAACGTTCTGCGGTGGTGTAACGGGAACACATCTGACCGGAGATTGGAAGTTGTGGGTTCGAGTCCCACCTGCTGAACTATATTTTTCGTAGTTTCTACAATCATATTTTCAGTTAGTTTAATTCTTCATCTTCATTACTACGTTGTTTATTAGTTAGAAAAGTCATTTTATTAGGACAAATGTTTTACATTGCGAATATTTATTTTAAAGTTATCTGATTTTGAATCTGAATTATCAGTATGAACATTCAAATGTCCTTGTAGCCCATCGACATAACCTTCCACTAATTGGTAGCAGAAATTACATTACAGTATATTGCCCGTATTCCAAATTCCTAGAAAAGACTGAAAATTAACTTATCAAACATTTTATTATATCACAATTATTCTATTTAAACGCATGCAATGCTTTTTTAAATTCCACATCCATGATACATACGCTTATAAGCTCATTTTTATTTCTCTATAGTTTTGTTAACTTTTTACGCACAACATGGCGATTGTTCTGACAGTTTGACGGATGGAGTTGCCAGAAATTCAGCAATTACCAGCAATTTGCTGATTTCCGGCAAACAGAATTCTGAATGCTGATAATCAGCAAAAATATTTTTACTGATTTTTTTCAGTATTTTTTTTTTGCTGAAAATTCTTTTCAGATTTTGTTGTGTACCGTATTCGCTGGAGACCAACGTAATAATCAATGATGAAAAAATTACCGAAAGTCAAGATCGGTAGCATTGGGAATCTTCCTTATCTCAAAAATTTTTAAGTTCCAGAAATTAGATTTTTCCGGGAAAACATTTTCAAAATAACTCGACATCGATAATCGAGAAAAAACTTTCGATATCGACAATTTCATATTACCTGTGCTTGAAAAAGCAACTGTGGTGTTATGATACATGCGAAGAATCTCCAGTACGTCTCGACTCTTAGGGTAATGCGTAACGTAGCTTTTCCATGGTATATTTCGTAGATTGCAGACTAATGACTATCAATTCCACTACGATTGCTTGAAGAACAATGTTTGGGAAAACATTTGAATAAATCTAAGCTGAAGTAGGCCTGACAGCTACCTTTGCTAGCCACACCCATCTTTACCCTAACTTGGAGATATTAGAAAGGATATTGATGATGCTGATATTGATGATGAAAGGATATTGATGATTTCCCTCCAAATGTTCGAATTTACGAAAAGGTCACAGTTACGTAACTGCCTCAATGACCCCTCCCCATCCCCCAAGCTGTTAGCAAAACACCTCACCTCATGTCCGTGAAGAAGCTCGCCAACTGTGTAACGAAGAAGAACGGTCAAACGATTGCAACGGCGCAATCAAAAAGAAATCTTTACGTTGTGAAATTTTCGTTGTTACGTGCTAGTGCTAGTCCACCTGAATTGGAGTTTGCAAATCTTCGACAGCATTTTCTTAGTCGCGCTGGCAAAGGCGGAATGGCCATTCTGGTACGTGAAAAACTTGCCCTTAGTGTTAGGTTCAAGCCGGACAAAGTCATGTTTTGTGATTTAGGTGTCCTGGGAAAACATAGCCGGGATCCATTCAACGGTACAAAGAAAAGCCCCGATGCTCACCGTTATTTTATTACGTTCATCTCTAATCAGTTCTATTTTGCTATAATATACCTGCTAGGCAATAACTCAGGACGTGAATACTGTTCGAACATCCAGAAGTATTGCTGAGCGGAGGTAATCTAGAACCGTAGCTTACTCACCCATGTGAAACAGAATTGCGGAGAAATTCAACCGAACCCTGATCGATGCTGATTGGAGCTATTGCACCAAACCCGCTGTGATATGAAGCTGTGTTATGGTGTTCATCGTCAACCGAAGCCCGACAATAGCTTTACCAAGGAACGTCACCCCAGCTGAGTTATAGTACAGTAGAAAGCCAAGCTTAGAAAAGATGCGCATCTCTGGTTATCGAGGCTTCACGTGGATACCGGACCAACGAAAGAAAAATTTGGATTCTGGGACAACGATGTTCGTCAAGTTCAAAGAGAGCTGCTTCTCGTAGGCCGTCAATGTTGCAGATCATACTGAGGAAAGACTTGCTCTTGATCTACGAGCAAAAGAGAGAAGAAGAAGTTGTGCAACCTGCAGAAGAAACTGTCCAGAGGGATCGGATCAACAGTGCAGTTCTGGCCGAAGACGAAACTGAGCAGCGGAACCAGGAATCTCCACATTTCTATCACATTCATATTAGGATATGTTTTTCAGTCCGAGCGACGAGCAGTCCACGAGGGTTAACGAACGGGAGAGCAAATTTCCCGATAAGTTTCGTAACTAGCCATTGCCGCTCATCGAGGATTCTGTATACATTAGATGGATGTTGAGACAGTTTTGCTCTTTGGGATGCTGAGGGAGGATCTCCAAATAGAATTTCTTCAAGAAGTCACAAAAGAAGGCAGCATATGCAAGCTGCAAAAGAGGTTGTATATGGTTTGAAACAAGCACCAAGATGTTTACAGGACAAATTCAATCTGTCGCTGTTGAAACTTTGATCCAAACAAGACTACAGTCCTACGTGTCTACCATCTACGGTGATGAAGTTTACCAGGTTCTCTACGTTGTCGACCTTTTGATGGTCGGCCTGAACATTCGAACAATTAAGAAGTAGAAAAGTCATCTTTCCGATGAATTAAAGATAACCATTTGCGGAGAAGCGAAGCTCTTCCTGGGTATGTGAATTGATTACAATCCGGACCGTAACAGCCTGAATTTGTCCCAAGATAATGCCATTATCAACTCTGCCTAGAGCCAGATATAGAACAGTCTTCAGTTGAGCTGCTGGTAGCAATTTACAATATAGAACAGCAAGCAGACCTGTTCAAGTTCACGAAGGCGTTACATGGTTCCAGTTCCTCAGAAGTAAGATTGCAGTCAACAGTGGAGAGGGAGTCTTGTGGATATAAAGTAGGTGAGCCAGTTATAGCAAGTGCACCAGTTATGGCTATATCGCATAAGCGCAATGGTACCAGTTATGGCAATACTCCATTTAAACTCCCTAGGCCTCAACTGATTTATGCCATAACTGGTACATGTTTTAGGTAGTGCCTTAACTGGTACTTCTTCCCTAACAGCAATCAGTGATCCCTGAAAAACTTCATAACAGCAACCAAATAATTGAACGACACTTAAGTTAAATTTTTTCAGCATCTGTATCACGAAATGAAAAAATAAATTCAACTCAAGCAACAGTTACTACAAAAGTCATTGTTGATTAAAAGAACTTATACTGAAGCTGTAGTCAATTTTTTTTCTTCACCTATCGTTTATTTGACACGGCACAAATACAATTTAATGCTTAACGGCGCCAATTATATCTGATGACTTAAAATCTTTAAGCAGTGTAGTCAATTATGATATTATAAAAAAAAATACCTGACGATAAAACAAGAGTTTATTCTTTACCAAATGAATGATTTTCTGCGCTTTTGTTTATTCAATTCATTTAACACTCGTGGCGGACGCAAACTTTTCACGACAGGGTGAGAAATGACCTTCACAACGATCGACTGTTATCTGATTACATTTGTGAAAATACCTGACCATCTTTTATAAATTATCTGCTTCAAATGCTGAATGGTTCGGTTAATATTGGTTGATTTTTGTTTATTTTGCTTGTAGCCAGGTAAAAATATTACCCGAATCATAAATTCGGATTTTATCTACCGAACTTTAGTTTCAACATAGTTCGACAACTTTGCACATCTAGAAAATAAACCAGTCAATCAAATTAGTGAACACTCAAATCGAAAGTAAGTGTGTAGTCAATAAAACTTGATCATTTTTGTGTTGTATTCATACCACTGAACTAATACCAAAAATGAATATTCAGAGGGATTACTCATCAAACAATTATACGCAAATATTAGTTAAAATCCATTCAAATATATGATACTTTCACTGCAACCGAACCGGTCAACAATTCAACATTAGTAATAATCACACACAAAAAAAAACTTAATGGCAACCATATGCAAACAATCCTACTGATATTAAATCCTCCCTCCCAATGTTCAATAACTGAACCGCCAGTCACCCATTCGTTCTGCCCTGAATTCCATTCAATCATTTGTGAAAATTAGCCAATCATTGCCATATTCCATACCGCTCTCTTCCATTCGCCAGTGGCACAAATCCCCCGCAGAATGCGGTAGCACCAAATATCCCGTGCTCGAGAAGCGAAAATTTAATCAGCCGGCAAACCTGGGTTTTATTTATCGCTGGCACATGTTTCAGATTGAACAATTGGACGGAATACGGAATCCACCCCCGGCCGGGGTCGATAGGTTGCACGTTGCATTTATTAGTACCGCCAGCAATTCAAAATCATATTGGATTTTAATTGTTTACCTTGAGTCAATGGAACCGGAGGGCATGCTCGAGCTCGAATTCGGCTAGTAGAAATTCAGAGAATTTTGACAACTCATTGAGCATCGTTTTATCTCCTTTGATACTTCAAACGAGTGCTCCTGTTAATCGTGTGTGCAATCGGAACTGAATTTTTCGATTCCGCTCCGCTGAATAAGCCTAGACAGGATGTAGAAAGTTGCTCGAATCCACTCAAAATTATTCCAGTGAGGTAAACCACAATTGACGTTTTATTTTGTTCACTTTTCAAAACTAATAGAATTCATGCGACAGAACGGATGTTCGGCTCGGAAAGGTAAAGGTTAATCGAAAGTGAACGGATAAATTTTAATCTCAAAATTCGATGAACAAACGAAACAAATCTATTCAAAACCATGACATCACGTATCATGTCAACATTACTTACTGTCAACATTGATACATCTGTTCACAACTACTGTTACGGCAAACTATATAGCCATCCATTGTCAAAAAGCAGCTGAGTATAGAGAATCACGGTAAATGCAGCTCAGTGATTAATTCCTATCATCGTTTCACCCACGTTTTTTCTTCGCTTCTTTTGTTGCCTGTTCTGTACGTATTTATTTTATTTGTTCATCCATTTCGGCGTTCTACCATTCCCTTTCGTATTGCAGTCGGGCATGATGCCTTCTAATGATCCAAATTCGTAATGCATACAGCCAATTAAACGGATTAAATTTAATTCAATTTGATCCCCGACACCCTCACTGATGCACCGCACAGCGTTCTCTATTGTTACCGTCTTCGCTTCGGGTTCTCGGTTTTTCTGGCACGATTTTTCGTTCGTGTTTTTCTGCCTTCTTAGCGGGAATTGAATCCTCTCGGACTGTGGGTTAATGTCGAAGATTTTTTCAATCTTAAACTTTGTTTTGTTTGGGTTTGATGTGATAATTAAATATTTATCACACACTGGGAACGACCGAAGTAAGTTATTCTCTAAGCTATCTGCTCAGATTTAATCGTGAATATTGCAAATAGATCAAAACAAATAAACAATGAGGGTCGAAACTTGTAGTTTTTAATTTAAGTCTTTTGTATTACTACACATTGAAATAGTTAGTGGACTAGAACACAATTCTAAATAATTCCGTTTTTCTATGCTATGCAAAAAAGACAAAGATTAAAAATTAATTGATTTGTGGCGGTTTCCAAAATATAGTTTTCAGTCGCAGTGGCGACCACGTCACAAAGCAATAACATAATTTCACCAAACAGTACATGTATGTTTTCCTGATTTTGACTTAAAAAGCAAAGTTTTTGTTTCGACTTTATCTTTTCTACATTCAAAATGCGTCGTTTACTTCCAAGTCCTCACTCCACTGTTGAGTTTACTTGATGAAGCTAGAGAAATATTTCTCGTATAGACACTCTACTCTACTAGGGCGTCCCAGCCATCAATTCTTGATGATGATGATGGTCCCACCTCATACCCCTACATCGGTTTGAGCTGGTCGATTTATCTAAGTAAGATATTATATAGAGTCATACAATGTAACCAGTTGACAAACAAATAACGGACTGGTTATTAATACAGACATAGTAACCCTTCAAAAAAAAAACGATTCTTCAATAACATTGATCCAAGGCTTATCCAGAACGTTTCCAACCCGAAAATTATCTGGACTTGGTTAGGAATTGAACCTAACATTTAGGAACGTTAACTAATCCGAATTGGTTCTAGATAACGATCCAGAACTACGAGAGAGATCCTATGACACTATAATTCCCGATAACGAGCTCTACAGTCCACAGGCAAACCCAAGCCTTTTCAGTTTTTTCTCCGAACCCTTTTTTAAATCGTAAAAGCAGATAAATTAAGAAAATAAAGGTAACAGCATATATACTATTACAAACCAAAAAGCAACTTATCAACCCGTTATGCTTTTTGTTTCAATTTCAGGGGTTTAAACCTGATGTACTCAATATCCAGATTGTCTATGTCAGTCTACGCGCGCGTGGCCCAAACATGTGTAGCCGGCTCATTTTTTTAACTCTAATATTAATTATTATATAACTAAATTCAAACAAAAATCCATCATCATCAATGAACATAATAACTTAATGTACCCAATAAATTAGGAAAAAATATTTAAATTTTACAATCTTCTTCATTAATTTACAAAAAATTTATATATAATCTGTCTACAAAACAGACTTTATGTGTGAAATACAAAGCCTTTTAAACTCCGCCATTGTTGCTGAACGTTTTACTTGTATTGGCATCGAATTGAAAAAGTTTATTCCTTTGTACAACAGAGAGTTCTGTGATCTTCCGAATAAAAAATGTGGTGTTCTAGCCAGAGCTGCGATTAATCCAAGCAACATGCTGACTATGACGAGAGAGAAAATATCATCGCACTCGTTTCTTTCTCTCATGAATAGCCAGCAACCATCACAGTAAGCGTGGAGATCCGACAAGTGATTCAATATCTTGTCTCTTTTGTTGCCATTTTCGGGTTCTCATTGGCAATCGTCGTGAATATACAGAGTTAACTCGGAAATATCACTGCAATGCAAATCAAGGTGATTTTTGTAATATCAAAAATCGTTTCAGTAGCGTGATTATGTCAGTGCCAGCTTGAAGTTTGTTGCTCTCAGGATTTTTTAAATTTGATCTGCTTTGCGGTCCGTGACGATCCCAATTCAAGATATGGCCAACAATGAACTAGGTTTATAATTTAAAACTAGTGGTTACAGGTGTCGCTTGATGGGCTGGCACAACAACCCCGAGTATTCGGAATATAACCGGAACAGGTCCGCATTTTTACATTTTTCAATGAAAGGAATGTAATGATTTTTAGCGCTTCTAAGCACTGCTTTGATCATCGTTACCATGTTACTGAAACATATTCCGGCCATATATCCGAAACCAGTCGATTAACTCCGGCCATCCTCTTCGTTAAAAGAAAATATGAATGAAAACTAGGAGAAAAACAAAACCGTTCCGAACCGAAATTGAACAGTTTCAAAGTTGAACCGTGCCAAAATTTAACAGGATCTGTATATAAATATACATACCCATACATATTTAAAAGGTTTCTGTTTTGCCACCCGCGATTCATTTTTTGCCGCGAACTAACACTGTCTTTAGTTTAACCTACAACAAGCACAATATTTAAGAATCAAATTAATAAACTCATGCTGTCAAAAAACAAATGAAAATACAATATTATTTTTCAGATATGAGATCATTTGAAAAATATTAATAGAATTCTTTTTATTACAATTGGTGTTATGAAGAAGCATATTCTCTACTTAGAATAAAAATGAATGATCATACAGATTCAAAATGTACCAAACTAAAATACGCTCAGTTACAAAACGAAGTACCACTTTGTCGGATCTCTATGCAGTATAGTGATCCTAAACATACAGTATTGAAAACACGAATCGATGAACACGATGATTGTCAAACGAAAATATAAAATTATTAGTTTGACCATCGCAGACTCCTAATTTAAATCCTTTAGAAATTCTATGGAAGATTGGAAAAGTTTAGGTTGCAAAGCATCATCCAACGAATAAAACAGACTTATGGAACGTCGGACAGGCAGCGTGAAATGCTAGTTCAGCTTCTACTCGTGAAAACCTGGGGGTAAACATTCCACGAAGATTGAATATGGCTATATAAAACAAAAAAACAGGCCACAAAATTTTGAAAGTGAGTTTTGTAACGTAAAAAATCACTTTGCTAACAATATGTAGAGAAATAAAGCCAATTTGGATTGTTTTGTATATATATTTCAATAGTGTATTTATTTTTTTCGCCACTTTAAAAACACTAACTCACGCAAAAAAAATTCGAAATCACCGACGAAGAAATTTCGGAATATAACCGGAACAGGTCCGCATTTTTACATTTTTCAATGAAAGGAATGTAATGATTTTTAGCGCTTCTAAGCACTGCTTTGATCATCGTTACCATGTTACTGAAACATATTCCGGCCATATATCCGAAACCAGTCGATTAACTCCGGCCATCCTCTTCGTTAAAAGAAAATATGAATGAAAGCTAGGAGAAAAGCAAAACCGTTCCGAACCGAAATTGAACAGTTTCAAAGTTGAACCGTGCCAAAATTTAACAGGATCTGTATATAAATATACATACCCATACATATTTAAAAGGTTTCTGTTTTGCCACCCGCGATTCATTTTTTGTCGCGAACTAACACTGTCTTTAGTTTAACCTACAACAAGCACAATATTTAAGAATCAAATTAATAAACTCATGCTGTCAAAAAACAAATAAAAATGCAATATTATTTTTCAGATATGAGATCATTTGAAAAATATTAATAGAATTCTTTTTATTACAATTGGTGTTATGAAGAAGCATATTCTCTACTTAGAATAAAAATGAATGATCATACAGATTCAAAATGTACCAAACTAAAATACGCTCAGTTACAAAACGAAGTAATAGTTGCTTATTGACAATGCTTTTAGTCGGCGTGCAGCCAAACCGAACCAAGCGTCGAATAACATTTACCGCCGCAATTACTGTCTACAAGCTGTAACAGAGAATTTTTGTTATAATATCGTTATCAAATGCTCAAACGATTTCGTTACTTCATAATAGATAGATTATTACTTCTCATATCCACTGGGTGTCAATAACTCAATCTGAGAAAACGGCGCTTAGTTCGGTCTGATCGCACGCCGACCATATATCAATATCATACATATCAATTGAAGAAAAATCATTGATTTTATGTTTGCTATTCTCATAACATCATGCTGTCAAAATGAAGCTGATATTTCTGCTGGTTCAATCTCAGTACAGCTATACCCGAATGATCGAGAAAGATAGCAAGAAAAAAATGAGAGTGAGAGTTGACGCTAAGAGAATCATTGTAACATCGCAAACTCTTTTGTAATGAACCATGCATCGTAGTTGGCTGATTCTGGTGTTGCATCGTTTTGGCGTAATGTCAGTAGTATGATATTGACCTTTCGCAGCTCTGGTTCTAGCATCATCCGCGTTTCTAGTGTTGTACCTATGAAAATCACTTCCTATATCAATTCGATCACACAAATAGCGAGGCAGCATATTATTCAGAATTTTATATAGAAACACCATTGTCAAAAAATATACTCTTTGCTTCACAGAAAGCCATTGCAATGCGTCCAGCATAAAACTCGAGGAAGTGTATCTATTTTTTTTTTTTTTTTTCTTCACATAACATTTATTTGACACGGCACAAATACAATTTAATGTTTAACGGCGCCAATTATATCTGATGACTTAAAAACTAAAGCAAATTTTTTATCCTCGCTGCCGACTACGAGCTGAAATTAAGTCTAACTTAAAACTAGCATGGGATTTCCAATCAGTGTTTTGTTGTTCAATGGTCGTCTGATAATCGTCGAATGGCATGTATGGATTCGTTCTGCTGAGCCACGATGTCGTGAGTTGGGACAGAGGCTCGTAGTCCTTGGGTCCTGGTTCTGTTGTGCGGGGTCTGGTTGCTGGTTTTGTGCTTAAGGTTCAAACGTGTTCTTGTCGTTTTGTTGGGTGTAGACGGAGGGGAACGGGACTAGACTGGGGCGTGGATGGATTTCAGGAAAACGTATATAAGGGACATGTAGGATAGGTCACGGCTCGCCAAGACATCACGAACAGGAACAGCCGGCTGTCTACCCTCGGCCTGCAGGGAAGCTATTAATTTAGACCTGGCGTCACGGTGTACAGGGCATGACCAAACCACATGCTCTATGTCGTGATAACCTTCACCACAGGCACAGATACCACTTTCCCCGAGCCCAACACGACGGAGGAGCGCGTCAAATCTATAGTGATTGGACATAAGCCGGGACATCACGCAAATGAAATCCCGACCTACATCCAACCCCTTGAACCACGGGTTCGTCGATACTTTGGGGATTATGGAATGTAACCACCTTCCCAATTCCCCTCTGGTCCAAGCATTTTGCCAACTGATGATCGTATTCTGACGTACAAGTGCGAAAAATTCATTAAAGGCAATTGGTCTTTCATAAATATCACCGTTTGTTGCGCCCACCTTAGCCAAAGAGTCCGCTTTCTCATTACCCGGTATCGAGCAGTGAGAAGGGACCCACGCTAAGGTAATCTGAGTAGATTTTTCGGATAAAGCACTCAGATGTTCCCGTATTTTCCCCAGGAAATACGGAGAGTGCTTAACATCTTTCATCGATCGGAGAGCCTCAATGGAACTGAGACTGTCCGTAAAGATGAAATAATGGTCCGTGGGCATTTTTTCGATAATCCCTAGGGTGTACTGAATTGCAGCTAATTCTGCGACGTAAACAGAAGCAGGATTATCGAGCTTATGGGAGACGGTTAAATTGTTATTGAAAATACCGAAGCCAGTGGACCCATCAAGAAGTGATCCGTCAGTGTAGTACATATTGTCGCAGTTGATGTTTCGATATTTATTGGAAAAAATTTTAGGGATCTGCTGCACGCGTAAATGATCCGGGATTCCACGAGTTTCTTCTATCATGGATGTATCGAAAAACACAGTAGAATCAGAAGTATTTGATAAGTCGACACGATTTGGAATATTCGAAGAAGGGTTAATATTTTGGGACATGTGATTGAAATACAATGTCATAAAACGGGTTTGAGAATTAAGTTCGATTAACCTTTCAAAATTTTCAATCACGGGACGGTTCAAGACCTCACATTTGATTAGAATACGAGAAGACAGGCTCCAGAAGCGGTTTTTCAATGGTAGTACTCCAGCTAAAACCTCCAAACTCATCGTATGGGTCGACTGCATGCAACCTAAGGCGATACGCAAACAACGATATTGTATTCGCTCCAGTTTGATCAAATGTGTGTTTGCTGCGGAGCGGAAGCAGAAACACCCGTATTCAATAACAGACAATATCGTTGTTTGGTAAAGCCTTATAAGGTCTCCTGGATGGGCTCCCCACCATTGTCTGGTTATTGTACGAAGAAAATTCACTCTTTGTTGACATTTTTTCATCAGATACCTCACGTGACAACCCCAGGTGCCTTTAGAGTCGAACCAGACACCAAGATATTTGTGTACCAAAACCTGAGAAATCGTTTTACCCATTAATTGTGTTTGAAGCTGAGCAGGTTCATGCTTCCTAGAAAAAACTACTATCTCAGTCTTCTCCGGAGAGAATTCGATACCTAGCTGTAAAGCCCAAGCAGACAAATTGTCCAAGGTATCTTGCAATGGTCCTTGCAAATCGGCAGCTTTGGCTCCTGTAACAGAGATTACACTGTCGTCTGCAAGTTGTCTTATCGTGCATGAATTTGCCAGACATTCGTCGATGTCATTTACATAAAAGTTGTAAAGAAGGGGGCTTAAACATGAGCCCTGGGGAAGACCCATGTAGCTAATGCGAAAAGTTGCCAAATCGCCATGCGTAAAATGCATGTGCTTTTCGGACAACAAGTTGTGCAAAAAATTGTTCAAAATTGGAGAAAATCCTTGTCGGTGAAGTTTACCCGAAAGAATGTCAATAGAAACGGAATCAAAAGCCCCCTTAATGTCCAAGAACGCAGACGCCATTTGTTCTTTACGAGCATACGCCAGCTGAATATCTGTTGAAAGCAACGCAAGACAATCATTCGTCCCTTTGGCACGGCGGAAGCCAAATTGAGTTTCTGATAGTAGACCATTTGATTCGACCCAGTGGTCTAAACGACGGAGTATCATTTTTTCCATCAATTTCCGGATACAGGATAGCATTGCAATCGGCCTATAAGAGTTGTGATTAGAAGCTGGTTTCCCTGGTTTTTGGATGGCGATCACCTTCACTTGCCTCCAATCCTGCGGTACAATGTTTTGCTCCAGGAACTTATTGAACAAGTTCAACAAGCGCCTCTTGGCATTGCCGGGTAGATTCTTCAACAAGTTGAATTTGATTCTATCTAATCCAGGCGCGTTATTGTTACAGGACAGGAGGGCAACTGAAAGTTCTGCCATCGTAAAAGGTGATTCTATCGCGTCGTGGCCCGGAGACGCATCGCGAACAATATTTTGCTCAGGAACAGAGTCCGGACATACTTTCCTGGCAAAATCAAATATCCACCTACTTGAAGACTCCTCGCTTTCGTTGACCGTTACGCGATTCCGCATTCTTCGGGCTGTGTTCCAAAGAGTTCTCATCGATGTCTCCCTCGACGTCTCGTTCACGAACCGACGCCAATATCCACGTTTCTTTGCTTTAGCCAAGCTTTTAAGCTTGGTATCAAGCTCCGAATACCGTAAATAGTCGCCAGGTATACCTCCCGTCTGGTAGGCCTTAAACGCGTCGGATCTTTGCGTGTAGACATCGGAGCACTCTTGGTCCCACCACGGAGTGGGAGGCCGTTCTTTGATCGTTACGCCGGGATATTTCTTCGTTTGGGCTTGCAACGCGGCGTCGAGAATCAAGCCCGCGAGGAGGTTGTATTCTTCAAGTGGTGAATGATGTTGAATCGACTCGACCGCTTTTGAAATCATTTCCTCGTATAACTTCCAATCGACATTTCGTGTGAGGTCATACGGAATGTCAATTGGTCGCATGCGAGTTGACCCGTTAGTAATTGAAATAAGAATAGGCAGATGGTCGCTACCGTGAGGATCGAGGATTACCTTCCATGTGCAATCCAACCGTAGCGACGTCGAACATAAGGATAGATCCAAAGCGCTTGGGCGCGCTGGAGGTTTCGGGATACGTGTCATTTCACCGTTGTTTAAAATAGTCATGTCGAAGTCATCGCAAAGGTTATAGATTAAAGAGGAGCGGTTATCATTGTATGGGGAACCCCAAGCCACGCCATGAGAGTTGAAGTCTCCCAAAATCAAACGTGGCGAGGGAAGAAGTTCTATTAAATCAAAGAGCAGCCGTTGCCCAACCTGTGCTCTGGGGGGAATATATATTGAGGCAATACAAAGCTCTTTACCTTGTATTGTCATTTGACATGCGACAACTTCGATGCCTGGAATCGAGGGGAGGTTAATACGATAGAAAGAATAGCACTTTTTAATCCCTAAAAGTACTCCTCCATATGGGGTGTCTCGATCAAGGCGAATAATATTAAAATCATGGAAGTTGAGATCAATATTTGAAGTAAGCCAAGTTTCACAAAGGGAAAATGCATCGCATTTGTTTTTATTTATCAAAACTTTAAACGAATCAATTTTTGGTAAAATACTTCTACAATTCCACTGTAAGACAGAGATAGAATCCTTCATATACGCAGTTGAATTAGGCATCGAAGGATACAATCGCTGCAAGGAGAGGCCATTGGGCAGTCAACTGCTTCAAAAATGATCTAACTGTTGGGAGGAATGCTGTAAGAAAAATTTTAATTGGATCGGGTACATTGAAAGTTTCAAAAATCCAGTCCACAATGTCAGAAAATTTCACTAATCCAGAGTTTGTTTCATCAACTGGGAGTGTAAAAGGAGCAACTGGGGTTTTAGATGTTCCTGGCAGTGCTGGGAACTCCTTCTGGGACTTTAAATTTGCCAGCCCAGGAGGAGTTTGCTTCGGTTTTTCCGCAGCACTGTTTGGTTTGTTTGTAACCTTCATTTCACTTTGAGAAATCTTAGGACCTTTTCTGGGAAGTTTAGGAGAGGAAACACTTTTCCTCTTTCTAGACTCCCCAGGATTGGCGTAAGATGCTCCCGCTGGTGAATCGTCAGAATCGGTTTCCTCAGAGGGCAACAGATCGAAGGGGTTCGAAGTAACGGGAGAAGTGGTAACGGTCTTCTTCAGCATGTCAGCGTAGGAACGCTTTGAACGCTCTTTGAGAGACCGTTTTATTTTATCCCTGCGCTGCATGTACACCGCACATGTCGAGAGCTCATGCAGATTTTCTCCGCAGTGAATACACTTTTCAGCGTTAACACTGCAAGAATCTTCCGCATGAGACTCCCCACACTTGCCACAACGTGCCTTATTGCAGCAGTAGGCGGCTGTATGGCCTAACTGCCTGCAATTCAGGCAGTTCATGACGCGGGGCACGTAGAGCCTCACAGGGAGACGAACCCGGTGGATCGAGACGTGGCTTGGTAGTGCAGACCCGGCGAACGTAACTCGAAACGAGTCTGACGGAGTGTATACTGTTTTGCCACCGATGATCGATGCTGACCGCAATTGCTTGCAGTCGAGCACCTTTACTTCGGGACACGTTTTGTTCTTAAAGCACCCTTTGGCACTTTGCAGTATACACTCGACGGACAGACTCGAATCGGTTATGACACCGTCGATCTCCACGTCTCGTGCGGGTATGTAAACGCGATACTCGCGTGTGAAGAGCTCAGAGCAAGCTATATCGTTGGCCTCTTTCAGGTTACCGACCACGACACGGAGCTTGTTAGGCCGGACCTTGGAAATTTCGGTCACGCCCTTGTACTCCTTCGTCAGGTCTTTAGAAATCTGCAAGAGGTTCAACTTTTTCGATTTCGGTCCTGCCTTTGGCCGAAAATAAACAGTATAGCTGCCCTGGGCTCCGTCTGGGTAAAGCCTGGGGCGAGGGGGGACTGAAGAATGAACAGGGGAGGGGGTAACAGAAGGGTCAGGGTCAGAGGGGTTCGGGGATGGTGGCGCGGGAGGCGAGGGATCTACATCCATCGCGCTATGTTTAGCGCACTAGCGCTGACAAGAACACGTACCTTTTTATTTCTCCCTTCCAGTAAGGTTGGTTGTCCGATCGTTCGAAGTAGCAGCCGTTACAGCCAGCAGCACCAATACAGCAGCACCAAACAGCCACCAGCAGCGAGCCAGGTGTGAGATCACTCCACACAGCGATACGACTCGCTGACACTGATGGCTTCTTCTTTTTCCTCGTTTGTGTCTCGTCCACTGCTGTAGCACAATCCAGCCAGCAGCCAAATCGGCTTACGCACCAGCTGGCAGTCACGATGCGAAACAGTTGCACAAAGGAACGACCTTGAACCCGGATTTATTTCACTCGACCAGGCAAACAATGCCAACACTTGTTCACACGTCTTTTGTTTTATACTCTATCGGACCGATCACCAAACACGTCCAGTACTGATGCGTGTTCGGCACAGAATGAGGAAGTGTATCTATTACATCTTGATATCAATCGCATTACTTTATTTTGTAAGCGCTGCAGTCTCAACATTTGTGTATTGTTTGCAAGAAACAGTATGGATGAACAAAAATCTATATGTGGTGAAATGATTGACTCATAAAGACTAATTTTAGTACTAACAGTCAATTCATTTTTCAAACGGCACAAAATACCGTTTTTTTTTCGCCATTTTTTTGATGACATTATCTATGTGAGACTTAGATAGACTTAGACTTGGAGTTGGCAGAAGAAATAATCAAGTAATGCGTTTTACTAATATTTAATTTAAGCTGTTTAAACTTTAACCAATTCGCCAGATAATGTAAATCTTGATTCAAAAGTGCAACAATATCGTTTGGATTTTTCGCTGCAATGAACAGAACAGTGTCATCGGCAAATAAATTTATATCGCAAAACCGTAAAACTCGCTTCATGTCATTAATATAAATTATGAACAAAATGGGCCCTAAATCACTTCCTTGCGGTACACCAAGTGTATTAGCATTGGAATCCGATTCAAAATCATTAAAACGAGTCTTCTGAGTTCTAGCACACAAATAGCTTTCAAACCATTTATATGCTGTCCCTACGATACCAAAGCGCTCCAATGTTTGCAACAATAAGGGCCTAGAAATTGTTTCAAAAGCGCGTTTTAGATCCAAAAATACAGCAAGAATAGTTTCCTTAGCCTCGATTGTTTCTTTCCATTTTGCTTATTCGATAGCTTCAGCTCATAAATTCTATTCTTCGAAACCATTTGAAGAAGGTACACTCATGGGCGCAACTACGGGGGGGCTAGGGGGGGGGCCCTAGAATTTCGCAGAGAATGATTGTATTCAATATATATATATATATATATATATATATATATATATATATATATATATATATATATATATATATATATATATATATATATATATATATATATATATATATATATATATATATATATATATATATATATATATATATATATATATATATATATATATATATATATATATATATATTCCATGCTACTTATCAGAGCATCAAAATCAACACAAATTGAGATGTCGTCATTCATTGGCTAAAAACTAGTTCTGCACCCAGGATCGATTCTCAACCTTCGCTCTCTTACTCACCTTACCAGTCAGAGGAGAGCTGTAGTAACTCGTGCTGTATCAAGAAGTCGCCATTTTACTCGGTTTTGGGCTGTGTTTCACCAGTTTCCCAGACGTCTCATCACTCGCAAGTCGAGCCATCATGCACGCTGCGCCCCTTAATTTCTTGTGCCGGTAGGGTTGCTGAAGAGAAGTGATTTCACATGGTTGTCGTCCGGCATTCTTACGATGTGACCGGCCTACCGCAACCTATTGTCGTTCGCCAGGTGTGCAATGGGGTTCTCTCCAAGCAGCGCTTGTAGCTCATGGTTCATGCGCTGTAGCCATTATCCGTCGTCCGCTTGTGCTTCACCGTAGATAGTCACCTTCTGCTCGCCGATAGGCACCTTCTGTTCGAAAATATCAAAAGGACTTCCGTAGAGGACTATCGGTTATCAGGGTTTTGTAGTTTTTTTATCGAAGTGGTCTTGTCCGATCATCACCGTGATTGGTGCGTACGTTTGTAATGTCTGAGAAGAACGGGCCGTCGTTGAGAACGTGGTCAATTTGTTTTGCTGTACGTTGGTCGAGGAAAGAAGGGATTTTATACTGCTAATCCGCGGGGAGCTGCGAAGTTGGTACATAGCAGGCTGTGCGGGCCGATAACCGGTTTATATAAGTCTATCCTTCCGTTCATGTCCCCAACGACGATCTTGATATCTCTACGCGAGCAGCTATCGTACAGTTTCTCCAGCTGTGCGTAGAACGCTTTTTTCCCTGCATCAGGTCTTCCTTCGTGAGGGCAGTGCACATTGGGAATAGTGTAGTTGTGGAACTGGCCTTCAATTCTCAACAAACACAACCTGTCGCTGATTGCCTGCCGCTTTGGTGGTACAGTGCCTTGCGGCCACAAATCCACCGTACCTTCTCTCCTTTCAGGCAAAGCTCCTGGAGCGCAACGATGTCGAAGTGGCGGGGTTCTAGCTGATCCAGCAGAATCCGGTCGACAACCGGGTCGTTAAGCGATCTACTGTTACATGTACTGAGCTTCTAATCGTCGTCCTTATTTCGTCGGCTGGGTCATTGCCGATTGTTCCGGTTCGTTTTGAATTCTTGATTCTTCGTAGTATGTTTATTTTAGTATGCTGCCTTACTAGGGCTGCGATGCCTAGTCTCGCGACGGAGCTGCCGCCATGGATGTAGCTGGCGAGACACCGCATTTAATAGTTCAACCGTCCGGTCCGGATCAGTCGCTGTTTGAGCCGCCCCTAGCCTGTGGGGTAGACGCGCAGACAAGCTGCTCTCTAAGGAGAACAACTACCCCACCGGTTCACCGGTTTTTCCTTGGTTGCTCGTATCCCAGTCGGTACCACGTGGAGGTAGGAATAGGGCATTAAGCCTTGAACCACACTGGGGTCTATTTTATTCTAACTAGTACGGGTGAACTGTTAAAAAGCACTGCCCAGCCGTTTACCAAATCTAGCTCTTCTCAATATCGAATCATTGTTGCTTAAAGAGCTTGGCGTTGACGATGTGTTCAAGATATTCAGTACATCATCGGAGATTCTATCCTGAAGTGATTTTTTCTGCTTCTACGATACTATTTTAAGCGTTATTAAATAAGCATATTCAAACTCTTTTTTCTCTTTTTTAAAATGGCATACATGAAAACTAGCCCCCCCTAGAAATTTTCCTTAGTTGCGCCCACGGGTACACTGTTTTACATGCTTTTTTCTAGCTTTGAAACAGTTCTCCATCTCTCTCGCGGTAAGTAGCATTTGCGACTGTTCTGGCATGAAGACGAGCTTAAGCTGAAAATGGTGTTAACCTGAGCTAACTGATGAAGTCTTCAGCGTGTCCCAAATGAGAAAATATAGGCGACAATTTCTAAAATTTATGCCATTACCAACAGTCGCAATTTTAAGAAAAACATTGAGGGTAGCAATACTTTGCTAAAACCACAGACAAACAGATGTACCACTCCGTTCAGAAAGAAAACTACGGTTCATACTAACTTGTGCGACACCTACTGGACATATTTCGCAAAAGTTAATTTTTCGCCTTCCTGCTGTTTTGGCAGCACAGCGCGCGATAGAGTTCAAAGAGGAAAAGCTCATCAGCGCCATAACCGCTGCGACGGGAGTATTCCGCAAAACTGAAACTCATTTGAATTGACCGTTATTTTGATCCACGAAAATAAATTTCGGGGTACGTCAGTTTGTCTGTGCTAAAATCTTTAGAATCTTGAATACGTAAGAGTAAGCTCTAATGAAAAATGATGATCTTTATCAAGGCAAAAACAGTTTGAATTCTGCTTATTCTTCTTCTTCTCGAAATCTACACTGAATTCCAATTGACCATTCGTGCCATTTGCTGCCGTATCCAGAACTTACAATGAAGACAAATTTTCTGTACACTACCTTTTGTTTTACATTTCACGTCAATATTACGATTATTGTGAATATTTTCCATCTAAATTTTCACGAAAATATTGCGTGATTATCATTTGAGTACGCCATTACTGAATCCAGTATTTTTTCCGGTATTTATGATGTGACATTTCAATATCTTTCAGTGGATTTTCACGTAAATACTATATGTTAACAATATAATATGTGAATAATCCTCAACGACTTTGGTGTGCCATCATATAAGTTTAGGCAACAACTTTTTTTTTTTTGTTCATCTATAATTTATTTGACACGGCACAAATACAATTTAATGTTTAACGGCGCCAATTATATCTGGTAGCTTACTTTCTAAAGTATCTTAATAACTAAAAGCCAATTTTTTATCCTCGCTGCCGACTACGAGCTGAAACTAAATGTAACTTAAAGCTATAATATTTTGCATTAAAAGCACTGGTTTACTGTATGGTGGTTTTCATTGCCATAGGTAAGCACATGTTCCGCTGCTGGGCCAAGATATTACGGACTGGCATATTGGGTTGTCTCCCTCGGGACCTGAGAGTATCGTGCGGGTCTAGTTGCTGTTTCCGGATCCGGGGTCTTAACGTGTTCTTGTCGTTTGGTTGGATGTAGGCGGAAGGGAATAGGATTAAACTGGGGCGTGGATGGATTTCAGAAAAACGTATATAAGGGACATGTAGGATAGGTCACGGCTCGCCAAGACATCACGAACAGGAACAGCCGGCTGCCTATTTTCGGCCTGCAGGGAAGCTATTAATTTAGACCTGGCGTCACGGTGTACAGGGCATGACCAAACAACGTGCTCTATGTCGTGATAACCTTCACCACAGGCACAGATACCACTTTCCCCGAGCCCAACACGACGGAGATGCGCGTCAAATCTATAGTGATTGGACATAAGCCGGGACATCACGCAAATGAAATCCCGACCTACATCCAACCCCTTGAACCACGGGTTCGTCGACACCTTGGGGATTATGGAATGTAACCACCTTCCCAGTTCCCCTCTGGTCCAAGCATTTTGCCAACTGATGATCGTATTCTGACGTACAAATGAGAAAACTTCATTAAAGGCAATTGGTCTTTCATAAATTCCACCGTTTGTTGCGCCCACCTTAGCCAAAGAGTCCGCTTTCTCATTGCCCGGTATCGAGCAGTGAGAAGGGACCCACGCTAAGGTAATCTGATACGATTTTTCGGATAAAGCACTCAGATGTTCCCGTATTTTCCCCAGGAAATACGGAGAGTGCTTAACATCTTTCATCGATCGGAGAGCCTCAATGGAACTGAGACTGTCCGTAAAGATGAAATAATGGTCCTTGGGCATTTTTTCGATAATCCCTAGGGTGTACTGAATTGCAGCTAATTCTGCGACGTAAACAGAAGCAGGATTATCAAGCTTATGGGAGACGGTTAAATTGTTATTGAAAATACCGAAGCCAGTGGACCCATCAAGAAGTGATCCGTCAGTGTAGAACATATTGTTGCAGTTGATGTTTCGATATTTATTGGAAAAAATTTTAGGGATCTGCTGCACGCGTAAATGATCCGGGATTCCACGAGTTTCTTCTATCATGGATGTATCGAAAAACACAGTAGAATCAGAAGTATTTGATAAGTCGACACGATTTGGAATATTCGAAGAAGGGTTAATATTTTGGGACATGTGATGAAAATACAATGTCATAAAACGGGTTTGAGAATTAAGTTCGATTAACCTTTCAAAATTTTAAATCACGGGACGGTTCAAGACCTCACATTTGATTAGAATACGAGAAGACAGGCTTCAGAAGCGGGTTTTCAATGGTAGTACTCCAGCTAAGATCTTCAAACTCATCGTATGGGTCGATTGCATGCAACCCAAGGCGATACGCAAACAACGATATTGTATTCGCTCAAGTTTGATCAAATGTGTGTTTGCTGCGGAGCGGATGCAGAAACACCCGTACTCAATAACAGACAGTATCGTTGTTTGGTAAAGCCTTTTAAGGTCTCCTGGGTGGGCTCCCCACCATTGTCCGGTTATTGTACGAAGAAAATTCACTCTTTGTTGACATTTTTTCATCAGATACCTAACGTGACAACCCCAGGTGCCTTTAGAGTCGAACCAGACACCAAGATATTTGTGTACCAAAACCTGAGAAATCGTTGTTACCCATTAATTTTGTTTGAAGCTGAGCAGGTTCATGCTTCCTAGAAAAAATTACTATCTCAGTCTTCTCAGGAGAGAATTCGATACCTAGTTGTAAAGCCCAAGCAGACAAATTGTCCAAGGTATCTTGCAATGGTCCTTGCAAATCGGCAGCTTTGGCTCCTGTAATAGAGATTACACTGTCGTCTGCAAGTTGTCTTATCGTGCATGAATTTGCCAGACATTCGTCGATGTCATTTACATAAAAGTTGTAAAGAAGGGGGCTTAAACATGAGCCCTGGGGAAGACCCATGTAGCTAATGCGAAAAGTTGCCAAATCGCCGTGCGTAAAATGCATGTGCTTTTCGGACAGCAAATTGTGAAAAAAATTGTTCAAAATTGGAGAAAATCCTTGTCGGTGAAGTTTACCCGAAAGAATGTCAATAGAAACGGAATCAAAAGCCCCCTTAATGTCCAAGAACGCAGACGCCATTTGTTCTTTGCGAGCATACGCCAGCTGAATATCTGTTGAAAGCAACGCAAGACAATCATTCGTCCCTTTGGCACGGCGGAAGCCAAATTGAGTATCTGATAGTAGACCATTTCATTCGACCCAGTGGTCTAAACGACGGAGTATCATTTTTTCCATCAATTTCCGGATACAGGATAGCATTGCAATCGGCCTATAAGAGTTGTGATCTGAAGCTGGTTTCCCTGGTTTTTGGATGGCGATCACCTTCACTTGCCTCCAATCCTGCGGTACAATGTTTTGCTCCAGGAACTTATTGAACAAGTTTAACAAGCGCCTCTTGGCATTGCCGGGTAGATTCTTCAACAAGTCGAATTTGATTCTATCTAACCCAGGTGCGTTATTGTTACAGGACAGGAGGGCAACTGAGAATTCTGCCATCGTAAAAGGTGATTCTATCGCGTCGTGACCCGGAGACGTATCGCGAACAAAGTTTTGCGCAGGAACAGAGTCCGGACATACTTTCCTGGCAAAATCAAATATCCACCGACTTGAAGACTCCTCGCTTTCGTTGACCGTTACGCGATTCCGCATTCTTCGGGCTGTGTTCCAAAGAGTGCTCATCGATGTCTCTCTCGACGTCTCGTTCACGAACCGACGCCAATATCCGCGTTTCTTTGCTTTAGCCAGGCTTCTAAGCTTGGTATTAAGCTCCGAATACCGTTTATAGTCGTCGGGTATACCTCCCTTCTGGAAGGCCAAAAACGCGTCGGATCTTTGCGTGTAGACATCGGAGCACTCTTTGTCCCACCACGGAGTTGGAGGCCGCTCTTTGATCGTTACGCCGGGATATTTCTTCGTTTGGGCTTGCAACGCGGCGTCGAGGATTAAGCCCGCGAGGAGGTTGTATTCTTCAAGTGGTGGGTGATGTTGAATCGACTCGACCGCTTTTGAAATCATTTCCTAGTATAACTTCCAATCGACATTCCGTGTGAGGTCATACGGAATGTCAATTGGTCGCATGCGAGTTGAACCGTTAGTAATTGAAATAAGAATAGGCAGATGGTCGCTACCGTGAGGGTCGAGGATTACCTTCCATGTGCAATTCAACCGTAGCGACGTCGAACATAAGGATAGATCCAAAGCGCTTGGGCGCGCTGGAGGTTTCGGGATACGTGTCATTTCACCGTTGTTCAAAATAGTCATGTCGAAGTCATCGCAATGGTTGTAGATTAAAGAGGAGAGGTTATCATTGTAGGGGGAACCCCAAGCCACACCATGAGAGTTGAAGTCTCCCAAAATCAAACGTGGCGAGGGAAGAAGTTCTATCAAATCAAAGAGCAACCGTTGCCCAACCTGTGCTCTGGGAGGAATATATATTGAGGCAATACAAAGCTTTTTACCTTGTATTGTCATTTGACATGCGACAACTTCGATGCCTGGAATCGAGGGGAGGTTAATACGATAGAAAGAATAGCACTTTTTAATCCCTAAAAGTACTCCTCCATATGGGGTGTCTCGATCAAGGCGAATAATATTAAAATCATGGAAGTTGAGATCAATATTTGAAGTAAGCCAAGTTTCACAAAGGGAAAATGCATCGCATTTGTTTCTATTTATTAAAACTTTAAATGAATCCATTTTTGGTAAAATACTTCTACAATTCCACTGTAAGACAGAGATAGAATCCTTCGTATACGCAGATGAATTAGGCATCGAAGGATACAATCGCTGCAAGGAGGGGCCATTGGGCAGTCAACTGCTTCAAAAATGATCTAACTGTTGGGAGGAATGCTGTAAAAAAATTCAGTTTCAAAAATCTAGTCCACAATGTCAGAAAATTTCACTAATCCAGAGTTTGTTTCATCAACTGGGAGTGCAAAAGGAACAACTGGGGTTTTAGATGTTCCTGGCAGTGCTGGGAGCTCCTTCTGGGACTTTAAATTTGCAAGCCCAGGAGGAGTTTGCTTCGGTTTTTCCGCAGCACTGTTTGGTTTGTTTGTAACTTGCATTTCACTTTGGGAAATCTTAGGACCTTTTCGGGGAAGTTTAGGAGAGGAAATATTTTTCCTCTTTCTAGACGCCCCAGGATTGGCATAAGTTGTTCCCGCTGGTGAATCGTCAGAATCGGTTTCATCAGAGGACAACAGATCAAAGGGGTTCGATGTTATGGTAGAAGTGGTCACGGTCTTCTTCAGCATCTCAGCGTAAGATCGCTTTGAACGCTCCTTAAGTGACCGCTTGATTTTATCTCTGCGCTGCATGTACACCGGGTATGTGGAGAGCTCATGCTGATTTTCCCCGCAGTGAATACATTTTTCAGCATTTACACTGCAAGAATCGTCCGCATGAGTTTCTCCACACTTGCTACATCGTGCCTTATTGCAGCAGTAGGCGGCTGTGTGGCCTAGCTGCTTGCAATTGGTGCAATTCATAACACGGGGTACATACAATCGCACAGGCAGACGAACCCGATCGATCGAGACGTGGCTATGGAGAGCAGATCCGGCAAACGTAACACGAAACGAGTCTGACGGAGTGTACACTTTTGTGCCGTTGACAAGAGACACAGACCGCAATTGCTTGCAATCTATGATCTTTACTTTTACGTCGTGACACAAAGCATTTTTGAAGCAGCCAAAACCGCTTGCCATGATACACTCGACCGACAGACTCGAATCGGTTATGACACCGTCGATCTCCACGTCTCGTGCGGGTATGTAAACGCGATACTCGCGTGTGAAAAGCTCGGAGCGAGCAATAGCGTTGGCCTGTTCCAGGTCGCTGACCACGACACGGAGCTTGTTGGGTCTGACCTTGGAGATTTCGGTCACGGCCTTGTACCCCTCCGTCAGGTCTTTCGAAATCTGCAGGATGTTTAACGGTTTCGATTTCGGTCCTGCTTTTGGCCGAAAGAAAACAGTAAAGCTGCCCTGAGATCCGTCCGGGTAAAGCCTGGGGCGAGGGGGGACTGGAGAATTAACAGAGGAAGGGTTGGCAGGAGGGACAGGGTCGGAGAAGTTCGGGGATGGTGGCACGGGAGGCGAGGGATCTACATCCATCGCGCTAAATCTAGCGCACTAGACGCTTTACTTCTCCTTTCAGCAGGGTTGGTTGTCCGAACGGTCGAAGCTGCAGCCGTTACAGCCAGCAGCACCAATACAGCAGCTCCAAACAGCCACCAGCAGCGAGCCGGGTGTGTGATCACTCAGCACAGCGACACAACTCGCTGTCAACTGTTGGCTTCTTCTTTTTCCTCCTTTGTGTTGAGATTCTCGTCCACTGCTGTAGCACAAATCACTTAGCAGCCAAATCGGCTTACGCACCAGCAAACAGCCACGATGAGAAACAGTTGCACAAAGGCGGGTGACCTTGAACCTTCACTCGACCAGGCAAACACTGCCAACACTTGCTCGCGCGTCTTTTGTTTTATATTCTATCGGAGCGATCACCAAACACGTCCTATACTGATGCGTGTTCGGCACAGAATGTAGGCAACAACTTGTTAGGTGTAGATTATTTTAAAACAATTGTGACCATCATTCATCCAAACCTTCGATAAATTATATGCAAGTACAAATACAAACTCCGGAACTTCGCGTAACACTTTTTGACGGTTCTATGACATTTATTAACAGCACATAATTAGTATGTGAAGAACATGTAAATTTTAAGGGATACTCACATATGTCGCAGTTAAGTGAAACATGCTGTTTCGTGGAAAAACCGCGATCTACATGGTTTTTCGCGTAATTTTGAAGTGAAAATTGTCCTGAGTGCAGTGCATAGGCAGGAGGCGGTCTAAAAGTGAACTTTTTATCATTTCCAAACTTGTACTTCATACATTTGAAGTGACAATCAAAAGTAGTGTCAAGCTCACACATGAAAGCTTGCATGACAGCTTGTACGCATGACTGAAAGGACAGACAGTGTCTGCTGTTTCCACCGAATATGATGCAAATACAATGCAAAGGTAAATCAATTTTTGACGTAGAATACGTCTTACGGCAACATTTTTTTTATTTATATCGCACGCTTAGCCTGGGGGCTAATAGCGGTCTCGATCAACTAGATTATTAGTTGAGAGAATTCGTTATCGATATTGTTTTTGGCACATTTTGCATGTGTAGGATAAGTACAACGATACACCGTGCCCCAGTGCTGAGTCGAGAAAATCGAAAAGATCCTCGACTCGATCGGGAATCGAACCCGATATCACAACCGTGTGGGAGAGCTAGCCGACCGACATCGCTAACCACAGAGCCACGGGGACCACGTACGGCAACAATTAGAGGCACCCAATTTCAATACTGGGATCCATTTTCAGAACCGAAATCATCAAGAGCGTCACAAAAATTGTCCAATTTCAAACGTTTTAAACCCAGTCAGTTTCCAACCGATTTCTGTCATTTTTGCAGCAATCGATTGAAAATCATTTAAACACCGTCCAACTGCAGAAAATTGTAATCTGATTGTTCAAACTATTGTAATATTGAAAATTGTTGAACATTGTCGAAACGCAAATGTCGACTTTTGATTGGTCGCTTGCTGCCTTTCCCTAAAAAGGACGACAGAATGGAGTACCTAGTTAGCCGGGAATGCACTCTTTGGGCTATATAAGAGACTGTTTCTCCTCAAGCAAATCAGTTTACTAGCAGCAGGCAGCAGCAGCGGACATCAACACCGATGGCAGTAGGCGAATCGGGCAACAGCAGCGGAGGTAGCTGCAGTTCCTACCTCTTTCAGTTCGGCTTCCCTTCGATCTGAGTTGGACCCCACCAGCGATAATCCAATTCAGATATCGTTGGGTGAATACAACCCGAAACTTAAAGAGACTCGCACCGCCAGGTGGTTTGAGAGGCCACCATCATCCAGCGTATGTATATATAAGGTGTCTGAACATAACGCGTGTGAATATCTGTAGCGTGTGTCCCTAGCTATATAAGGTGTGTGGCTAGCATGCGGGGCTTGCTATATAACGTGTGTGGCTAGCGTTCGAGGCTAGCGTGCGTGGCTTGCTATATAGCGTGTGTGGCTAGCTGTATAGCGTGTGTGTATGTTTATGGCGTGTATGCATGTCGTTAGCGCGTGTGTGCATGTTTACATGGAGATGGTCGGGTTTGATGTTTTTCAAACCCGTACCCGATCCGAACCCGAATTTTTTTTTTCGGTCGAAACCCGAGCCCGACCCGAACCTGAAACTTTTTTTTTCGTTCAAACCCAAACCCGACCCGAACCCGGAAATTTTATTTCTTTGAAACCCGAACCCGAGATTTCATAGATTTTATAGTCGGGTTTCAGGTTTTCATACCCAAACCCGACCTGAACCCGACATTTTCAAACCCGAAACCCGACCATCTCTAGTTTACAGCGCGTGTGGTTTGCTATATAGCGTGCGTTGTTTGCTATATAGCGTGTGCATTTGAAAAACTTCAAGTAAACGTACAAGTAACATTTGACTAAAGCTACAACCCACACTAAGTCACATCAAAAGTTCTTGCATTTTGTCATCATTTGTAGCTCCGTGAAATAATTGCGCGATAGAAGCCCAAAATTCTGGTTTTCTTAAAAAATATATAACTTAGCCAAATATCAACCGATTTCTACAAAATTACTTCCAATTGATTCGGAATTGAATAAACTTTCAAAATTATAGTTTATGTGTAGTATGCTTCTCACAAAAATTGACGGAAAATTGAAATTTAAACTGAAAAATTGCGTGAAAAATTCTAAAAAATTTGATTTAAGCTCAATTAACTCAACATGTTTTATTGATATTAGAACACACCTGTATATATTTTGAAAGCTCTATTTGTCCTCTTTGTAAAACTGCTTTAATATTGAAAATCGGTTGACAAATGACTGAGTTTAAAAATATCATATGCGGTGAGGTCAAAAAAATCGTATTTTGACCATAACTTCAGATTTTGGGGGTGTTTGGAAAATTTCTAATATGAGCGAATGTTACGCTCAACAAAACCTACAACCTACACTAGGTCACTTCAGAAGTTCTAAATCGCTGTAGCACAGTGTTACATACAAAACCTTAATTGAACCAGTAGTTTTCTATGGGCTTGAAACCTACTTGACTCTACTTGCGTAGGATACGTCTATAGGATATGTCTCATGTACGTGAAGAGTCTGCTTTGACAAGCGGGTGGTCATGGGTTAGAATCTCAGGCTATTCAAAATGGTTAATTCTCAGGCGCCCACTCACACAACCTTTTTTTCATACTGAAAATCTCTTGCCTACACCTTCGGAATCTTCATCCACCCATAGCGTGTTACTCGCTTTGGTAATATTCTTGAGGCGATGATAAGGTTGGTAAAGAAGATAAAAGAATAGTAAGTCTGGGTGAATACAAGCACTATAATACGTAGCAGGTCACTTCTCATTAAGTGACACTGCAAAAAGGAACAAAAGTACGAACAGCAAGAAAATTTCGGACAATGATACAAAGTGGGATCCATACAAAAAAGGCTTTGATCTTTGAAGTCACGGCTAATTTTTGCAGAAAAAATCCCAGCTGTTGAATCGCTTTTGATATTGCTAGTTCGATGTAGGTGGAAAGTGAGCTTAGCGTAAAGTAAAATACCAAAGTCGCAAACACTCTTCTTCAGTATAGAATCAACTTCAAAATACGGTAAAATGTCATAACCTCACATTTTCTCATGGCACCAGTCGACGAAAACATTCAACGAATCCTGCAAACTACGACAGTTGTCGATTGTATAAACTACCAGGTACAGCTTAAGGTCTGCTCGTATACCAACTTACAGCCAACTTTTTCCGTAGCGTTGCACATTTAAAAAATAATATAAGATAAGTAAAAGCCCCAAAGTGCTACTTGTGGAACTTTCGATTTATTTGTATTTGTGTTGTGTTAGTGGAGGGGGCGTGACACCCTCAGAGGGTGAAAAATTTACATGCGTGTCACCATCGATTGAATGGATTGACTCTGCTCTTAATTATTTTCTCAATTTTTTTTAATCCCATGCAAATTTAAAATGTAATGCGTCAAGCGGAGACAAAATCATTTGACTTCCGATAAATTTAGGACTGTTTAGGGCTTCAAATAGAACAGACAAAGTAGGAGGATGGTAGCAAAGACACTACCGCATGACGTAGGACTACGGCATTTTTCTATTTTTCTTATCTAACAGTGCATTTTTGTTTGCTGAGACACTAGAGCCCTTTGAACAATAATTAATATAAATAAAATATATAAATGAAACCTTATTTCATCTCTCCCAGCTGGTATCGAGTTACGATGCTGATCTAACAGGCCAGTCGTCGTAGGTTCGAGTCTCGGCTCGGGAGAGACTGTTAGTGTCAGTAGGATCGTAGCGCTAGCCCCGCAATTGTCCTGTACACTTAACAGTTGGCTTTGTTCGTAGCTTGTAATGACAAGACAAACGTTTGAATTAGCGAATTCGGTAGATTCCCCCCTTTCTCAGTTAACAGCAAATACGAACCTCGATATTTGAGACCAGAACGTTCACTGCACCGGCCGCTGTCGAAAAATGCATACCAAGAAAAATATGCTTATTTGCAAAGCTTAGCAACGTTTTGTAAAAGAGAAAATTCAACTAAGCACTTCAATTACAACACTTTGAGGCACCAAAAGGTGCCAGTTGCTAATGATTCTTGTTCTCTGGTTATTCTGGCCACATTTCCAGCCATTTTAGTACTTTTGCAGTAGCCACCAGCATTACGGGTGAAACCTGGTACGAGATGACTGGTACTACTTTGTCTTTCCTCCTTTTAATGGCTAGCACCTAGCGTCCGTACGTCACTGGTACGATTTTAGAATGAAAATAATGGGGTGAAATGTTCGAATGTACCTTTTATATCAAGGTTTCGTCAGTTAGTTGGAAACAAGGATGGTTAAAATCGTATCAGAGAATTATCATGAAAGAATCCTATTGGATTCTGATCACGCATAATACGCGATGTTTTGTATCGTCTCTCGAGAAGAGCAGTTGTGTGACAAATAAACTGCCGAAGAATACACCGTGAACTTCATAGCCTGTTAACTGTATGCGAGTTTATCGTCGCTTGTTCATACGCTTTCTCGATTCTCTCATCGCTTTCAATCGGTAATTCATTATCGTCTCCCGATCCGATCGAGCCGAGGAACGAAAATCTTTGGTTTGGATCACCTTGTGAGTGAGAGTGTCCCGATAATCGTAGAATTGTATCGCAAACCAAAAACTCAGAGAGGGAAAAAACGAACCCGTCGGGTACGGGTCGGGTTCGGGTTTCGGGTTTGAAAACCCGAAACCCGACCATCTCTAGTTTACAGCGCGTGTGGTTTGCTATATAGCGTGCGTTGTTTGCTATATAGCGTGTGCATGTCTAGCGTGTCTGTGCATGTTTATAGCATGTGTGGCTTGCTATACAGCGTGTGTATAGCGATTGAAATTGTCATATATAATTGGTAATAAATCACCTCATGTAGAATTTCATTATCACTGAAATCATTCAAAACTAAATAAAAAATTTGCCATGCTGAAAAAACAATTATTCAGTTGTCAATAAACGGCATTGACAAACACAATTAACCTCAAAGTTTATCTGAGGAATTTCTGTGCTAGTGAGCCTGAATCACATAACTTTTCGCGCAAGTCTTACTAATTGCAGCAATCAGTTGTAAAATTATCTACGCTATCGTAAAATGCAGAAGATGCAGAACTGGGGAATGCACTATTTGCCCTTGTCTATAGCCTCTTCGTAGCCACTGCCTAAATTAAGATATCTTAGTGTAACTTGATACAAAAGACAGCCTCAAAACAATTCAATTTCATTCTTGTTTAAAATACGGCAGCAAGTGAAACCGCAGTGCCGGCTACAGAGGTAAACGTCATCTGGAGCAAAAAGGGTATTAAATTAACTCCAATTGAGTGTATTCCTAACCATATTCCAAGAAATACATTAACATAAGACAGGCTGTCGTATTCTACGTTACCTCTGCGGTCGTGTCTTATAAACAACCTCTTCAACTAGGCTGTATTTATATGGTACACACGTATTAGAGAAGGCGTCGCTGTATAGAAAAAAATGAAACTTGATGGCACAAACCCAAGGGGATGGCAGCCCTATCTAAACTCTACACGTTTGACAGTAGCCAACATATCGGGGCTTTATTGAAAAATAAAGCCCAGAGGTAGGCACCCAGCAAAAGTTCCATATTCCTTTCATATTATTCGGGAAGACTCTTCATTCATTCAACATAGAAAGAGATAGCATGTTGTCATTCCCCCGCACAAACCCAGTACCAAGCTTTTTGACGTAGGACTACGTCTATCTGGATGTTAGGTACCTGAATTCGAAAATCTAATAATTCAACCAGGGAAAACCAGGGAAAAGTGGTCAGGTTTTGGGCGCTTATATTTCAGTCATTTATAATCAGGTTATCGAGGTTCTGGTATCAATCGATCAGAAATTCTTTAACGGTTAAATTTGTGTAACAAAAACTACACTGAAAATATTTTTTCGTTATTCTCTGCACGCACATTTCGTAAACATGGAATTCGTAGATTGTACAGCACTTTCGCTAGATGTATAGAACATTCGAACTGCAAGTTATCGAATAGAATTGCAGCTTTACGCATAATTTGTACAATTCACGAATGTACTTTCATACGAACGTGGATAACAACGAACAAAAAAAAAGGAAGCACGAGTATTTACTTGAACGGAATTTCTGTGTTCTGTTATTGCGTAAGCTTACTCAGTTTTCGTACTATTTACATTATGCAGCGTTCTTTGTACGAATTATTTGCGTGAGCTTACTAATTTTTCGTACTTTTTACATTATGCAGCGTTTGTTTGTACGATTGATTGCGTTCATTTCTTGAACCTTTCGTTGCGTATACGAATAGAGATTTGCAACCATTTCGACAGATCTGACGAAAGTATGTTCATATTTATTACTCATTAAAGATATACCACACTGCAAATATTTTTTCGTTGTTCCACTCACGCACATTTCGTAAACATGGATTTCGTAGAATGTACAGCACTTTTGTTAATTTTATAGAACATTCGTATTGCAATGTAACTTATTGCAACTATTGCAACTTACGCATAATTTGTCCAACTCATGAATGTACTTTCGTATGAACGTGGATGACAACCAGTAATTACTTGAATGTGTTCTGTTATTTTTGATTTCGTATAAACAGAGCTGGTAGCCACATGGTTACAGAGTCCGCTTTGATAAGCAGATAGTCGTGAGTTCCACTCCTTCACTTGGTCCGAAACCGTTGCTTTCCCACGATATGAGGTAGAGAACATTTGTACGCTTCTGGAACAACATCACTCGCAATACATATTACCCTTCGCTCAGGTTTCATATTGAAATAACTTTCGTGAACATTTGTACGTCTCTGGGGATAAGTTGGAAGGCGCGAGTCGTCGCTTTCTCGCAATCGATAGAACTAGAATCGCGTTGTGGCAAACCGGTGACGATCAATCAAGCTCTCTTTTATTTTTGATTTCGTATAATGTATACATTATTGCGTAAGCTTACTAATTTTTCGTACTATTTACATTATGCAGCGTCCTTTGTACGAATTATTTGCGTAAACTTATTAATTTTTCGTACTATTTACATTATGCAGCGTTCTTTGTACGAATTATTTATGTAAGCTTACTAATTTTTCGTACTATTTACATTATGCAGCCTTTGTCTGTACGATTCATTGCGTTTATTTTTAAAACCTTTCGTTACGTATACGAATAGAAATCTGTAACAGTTCTGACAGTTCTGACGAAAGTACCTTCATATTTATTACGCATTGGTTTCGTTGCAGAAAACAACAAAAGGTTTTGTACATAAAACATACCTGTTCGTGGAATAAACTAAAATATATTTTCAGTTTATTGTTTGAGTTACACTATTGAAAAATTGATAAATGACATCGGCTGTCTAAATCATACCGAGCAGCGAATCACTACCTCTCTTCCCAAGCACAGCCGACACTAACGGACACAACCGATCTGACTTTGTAAACGATATGTTGTTGTTGTTGTCACTTTCTGTTTCCGATTCTTTTTTACTTCCCTTGTTATTTTTTACTCCTCCCTTGTTATTTTTTACTCCTCCCTCTTTCCAACCAAAGATGGTGATCGGCGATAAAATCGGCGATAAACATTCGATCTTTTTCAGCGTGTGAGTCAACTTCGTCTCTCAGTCGGTTCTAACATTTATCGTACGATATGCCAGTCCGAGTGAACCAATTCTGAGATTCACTGAGATGATTCATTCTCTCTCAGAGATGGAATTTCCAATAGCTCTACAAACCGATGATTCACTCTTCGCTGATAGAATCCAAGTGTCAATACAAAAGAGAAGAATCGCGAGACGATAATTATCGGAAAAGAAATATGATTGCGATCGCTTGAACAGTTATCCCCCTTCCTTTCTGAGTCGCAAGTGTTGACAGTAAAATAGGTTTTTCATCGTTTAACAAAATGTTGCTTGCTGTTGTCATTGTCAACTCAATGTTCCTTTGTTCGTCGGTTTTATTTGCATCGAAGGTTTGTTCGCTGATGTATGTTGGCCGATATTGAAATTTTTGGTTAAACAAGCAAAAACCTGCACACATTTTGGAAAAAAATCCGCAAGTATAAATAGATTCGAAAAAAGTTGGCAAGCTATGCGAAAAGTAACAACAAATATTTGCCATTTGAAAAAACAAAATCGGCCACGGACTCTGAAAATCTGCATTTCACAGTCAATTCTGTAAATCTGGTATCCCTGTTTTGTGCTGCCTTTTAGTTGGTCTAACGCTTGCAGTTTTTTCCCTCTCTGAGTTTCTGGTTTGCGATACAATTTTACGATTATCGGGACACTCTCACTCACAAGGTGATTCAAACCAAAGATTTTCGTTCCTCGGCTCGATCGGATCGGGAGACGATAATGAATTACCGATTGAAAGCGATGAGAGAATCGAGAAAGCGTATGAACAAGCGACGATAAACTCGCATACAGTTAACAGGCTATAAAGTTCACGGTGTATTCTTTCGGCAGTTTATTTGTCACACAAGTTCTCTTCTCGAGGGACGATACAAAACATCGCGAATTATGCGTGATCAGAATCCAATAGGATTCTCTCATGATAATTCTCTGATACGATTTTAACCATCCTTGTTTCCAACTAACTGACGAAACCTTGATATAAAAGGTACATTCGAACATTTCACCCCATTATTTTCATTCTAAAACCGTACCAGTGACGTACGGACGCTAGGTGCTAGCCGTTAAAAGGAGGAAAGACAAAGTAGTACCAGTCATCTCGTACCAGGTTTCACCCGTAATGCTGGTGGCTACTGCAAAAGTACTAAAATGGCTGGAATTATGGCCAAAATAACCAGAGAACAAGGATCATTGGCAACTGGCACCTTTTGGTGCCTCAAAGTGTTGTAATTGAAGTGCTTAGTTGAATTTTCTCTTTTACAAACCGTTGCTTAGCTTTGCAAATAAGCATATTTTTCTTAGTATGCATTTTTCGACAGCGGCCGGTGCAGTGAACGTTCTGGTCTCAAATACCGAATAGGTTCGTATTTGCTGTTTACTGAGAAAGGGACAATCTACCGAATTCGCTAATTCAAACGTTTGTCTTGTCATTACAAGCTACGAACAAATCCAACTGTTAAGTGTACAGGACAATTGCGGGGCTGGCGCTACGATACGTTTACTTGACGCTAAGCTCACTTTCCACCTACATCGAGCTAGCAATATCTAAAGCGATTCAACAGCTGGGATTTTTTTTTTTTTGCAAAAATTAGCCGTGACTTCAACGATCCCCACTGCCTCAAAGTCTTTTTTGTATGAACCCCACTTTGTATCATCGTCCGAAATTTCCTTGCTGTTCGTACTTTTGTTCCTTTTTGCAGTGTCACTTAATGAGATGTGACCTGCTACGTATTATAGTGCTTGTATTTACCCAGACTTACTATCCTTTTATCTTCTTTACCGACCTTATCATCGCCTCAAGAATATTACCAAAGCGTATAACATGCTATGGGTGGATGAAGTTTTCAAAGGTGTAGGCAAGAGATTTTCAGTATGAAAGACAGGTACATGAGACATATCCTATAGACGTATCCTCCGCAAGTAGAGTCAAGTAGGTTTCAAGCCCATAGAGAACTACTGGTTCAATTAGGGTTTTGTATATAATCATATAGCTCTTCAATCGAAGCGTCATGTCTAATTTCCAGCTTTGAATGCATCGTTGGACTTCTTACTTCTATTTTATCGGTGGTTACCAGGGATCCTAAGTATACGAACACATCTATCACTTCAACTTCATCGCCGTCCATGATACTGTGATACTGGGAGGCGAATATTAGTTTCTCTTGAGCTTCACCCTATCATATAGTTGGTTTTCGACACTTTGATTTATAGTCCAACTCTTATAGCCTCAACCTTCAGTCTAGGGTAGATTACCTCCGTCGTCGCAAAGTTTTTGCACTAATGTTGAAGTTGTCTACGGCGCCTATGAGTTGACTACTTTTACTGTGAAGATCATGCCTCTCGTTTTGCTGCCCGTGATTAAGCCTTCAGGAGCAAAATAACAAAGAGCAGGATAGTCTATCTCTTTATCTACAACCTCTGCGCGTTTCGAAGGGCTTCAAGAGCGTGTCCGATACGCTCACAGACTAATTGCTGAGCTTTGATCAATCGTCAGTTTATCCGGAAAGGTGTGCTCGTGCATGATTTGCAGCCTTTAGCTCACAAAGACCTGTTGTGTGGGCAATTTGTACTGCCGAAATTTCTGAAAAACCTGCCGAAGAGTGAAGTTTTGATGCATAGTAACCCGTGGTTGCGTAGAGCCCACTTGATACTGGCCTACGATTTGTTTTACTGAAGTAGATAAACGGCGGAGCAGAATTTGGGAGAAATCACCTTTTGCAGGCAGCGCACGTTAATAATGCTGCTGTTGTATTCTTGGATATAGCGAGATTACACATTTTTTAATCCAGCCGCCCGCTTCGGATCAGACGCTGTCGTGAGCCGCCCCTAACTAGGAAAACAACTGCGCAGAGAGGGTGGGCTTTCCTCTGAGAAGATCAGCACTCTTCTCTGTCTGTCTCTGTCAAGGTCTCACCACGGGTTGGTTGATTTTCATAACACCGCGCGTTTACTTTCCTTTAAACATCATAGAAAAGTAAAGAGTGAGAGTTGGAGCAGTAAAAGTCTTAATAAATAAGTACAAGATTCCACCTACAAATAAAGTGAACAAATGTTAATGAATAACAAACCTCATGCTTACTTAAGGATTGACGATACAGCTTTCCTTCAGTGAAAAAAATTGAATTTTGCGAGTGGGAGGCATTCAGGCCATTGTGACCATAAATTTAAAGTGATTTTTTGATTAGAATAATATTTTTTCCGCCTTATATCCCAATTCGTTATGTTTATTCTTTGACTGAACGAGGGCAAAAAACGATTCCCAAATGTCACATCGTGCAGCCGCTTCGGGCTGCTAGCGAACGACAGACACCGGAATCAGCAGTTTCCACTTTGTACCGCTGGCGATGATATGTTTGGAAATTGGCACCACCTTTCATTTGGGGAGTTTTTTCAGTGCTGTTCCAATGCGAGAATAGAAACAGAATCTAGAATGGAAAAAAACTTGCATACGAATGTCCGCTCGCAAAAGTTTTCAATCCGACAGCTGGCGCAAACAATAACAATATAACGAGAAGAATTCTGCTTGAATAGGGTAACATGCAAATGGTTGAAACTGTCCAAATCTAATTTCGTCATTTACATAAACATAAGATAGACATTAGAACATAATTTCTTCGAAGCAAATTCTCGTAACTGGTTGCATGCTACCTAATTTTCAATAGCTGCTGGTAAAAAAACGCACCCTAGGATAACACATGAGCAGCCCCACAGTGAGTAAAACTGAATTCGTCAGTTGAATTGGGGAACGAATGAAACGAAAAATACAAAATACCAACGACAGATGATATAACCGATTGTCTGGTGCAGACTAATGTTATTGTTCCCGGTGGATATTCATAGAATGGTTCATACTGCGTAGTAATAAGAAGTTTTCTCATCAGAAGTTTGGTTCAATATATCTTACTACAACACCAACCACACCTCCATGCGCTGTCAAGGTTATGGCATCATTTCTGAACTTTTCTAAAAAATGTTTGTACTAATTTTAGCCCACTTTACTGTGAATCAGTCTATCCAGATGTATGCTGCCATCCGCTTTTTGATAGTAGAAAATTCATTGTTATGTTTTCACACACTTTTTCCCGAAGGAAGTTCGCTGAACTAGCATTTACCGAACAATGGATAGAGAGGTAAATTTTTGTGAAGATAAGAATAAAGTTTTCCATTATTAGGTTTATTTTTATACGAAATTCTTTTTCCTAGCGGAAGCCACAGCAGACCCTGCAACTGCCAAGATTCGTACATTACTTTGAACAATGTTATGAATAATTTATTCTACTTAATAACATAGAATGCCGAAGTGTTTTTCTAAGTGCTTTGATTTATACTGAACAATGATTCAAAAAAGAAAAAAAAGCGTTTGTATAACTTTCATAAAGGGATTATAATTCATCCCTAGCAACACAGTCGAGTCCAGTACGTTGCTTCACGAGATGATAAAAGAACTTTCGTCTGCTGGACTTCATCCGCGTGTTTATCTATTTTCCTCCAGCACAAACATCTTTACGAGCGGTCTGACTGAACAACTAACAAAACGAAGCCGACACGATAATGTGTGCGCACATCATCTCCCGATACCAGTCCGTCGTCGAGTCCTCCAATTATTCGCCCCCGGCACCAGCATCACTCAGAGCAGAGAGCCAACTTCAACTGGCCCGTGTCTTAATCCAGCGCAACAGTCTTGTTATCCTTTCATCCCCTTTGTTTATGCACTTCCCTCGCCCGAGGAAACCATGCGGGCGGCCAGGATTCGCGGAAACTCCACATTTGTTTCCTGCTTTCAAAAGCTTACACACACAAAAAAAATCCATAAAAACATATATATTCAGGAATTCATTCTAATGAAAAATAGATCTTCTCGAATGAATGGAACAATCAATGTATATATTCTGGTTGTTTTTCTAGTAAACCAAAATTAGCGTGCAGCGGTCGTTCCGCCCAATATCACCCTCACCCAAATTACGGGCCAGCTTGCCAATTCTCTTTAACGTGGAGTGGATATTTCCTCTCTCATTCTACCATGGCGTCGTATGCCTACTGTCTATAGCAAATCGGTCTAGAATGTCGAACAGAAACAAGTCCCATCAGTCCATACATCACGAGGTCAATCTCTTTAAATTGTCGGATTTATGGGCCCTCGTTAGTCTGTATTGCATCCCGAAATAGGGAGTGGCATTATTTTTTTATAGTCTTGAATGATGCCACCATAATTGGTTGGAGCATATCCGCCGCTCTTTCCATCGATCTAAAATTTATAAGATCTTATTTGTAGTCTTTTATCTTACTTCCTACGCTCGAGTAAAATATTCCGCTAAGCAAAGGTAGGGTAAAATGTACCGCCGTTAAGTTTTATGCCGTCCCTCACTACTACACTTTACACCGTCACAATCACTTTCACAGTGAAATGGTATTGAAACAATGGGATGTCGGAAAGGAAAGTTTTCTGTGTGGTATAAGCATCTTAATCAAAGTCCCCTCCGGGGAATCTCACCCAATATACAACCGAACTGATGAGAAAAGTACCAACAACTCATGGCATAAGGAATCGAACCTAGCCGAAGGGCTTATTATGGAGCATTTGACTTTGTAGAAAAACTCTAGGATGTAAAAATCCTCTAAATTTCCTTTTTTATTTTTATCTTTTCTACAGTGACATTTTGCTTAGATCTTTGAGCCGCCGCCGTCGCCTATACTTTTCCATACGCCGCCGTTGCCGCCGGTCATGTTGAATCGGTGATCTTTTTTGCACACTGAAGACGACTGTGAATGTTAAATTTATTTGCTTGTTTATTTTCCGTCGGTATCTTTTATGTCAATACTGCGCTAGCTATATACACCCGTGGAGGGTAAGAACCCCACCAGTTTTACTTTCTCATGAAGACGTAGCAAAAGATATTTTTTCTCGGAAATTTTTGCCGTATCGGTTAGGATTAGAAATGTCAAAATGGTGGTTAGTGTTTGACCAACATCCATGATAGCGCGTAATAAAACTGATTGTCGCTAGTAAAAAAGCCTCAAAATTCCGACATCTTTGCTCACCGTTATTGGGGTGAAGAGTTTAATTAGGGCTCCGGTTCGGTCCAATTCAGACGAATAACTCCGTTCCGAAATCTAGAAAAAAATGTTACCAGTTAAAAGAGAGTGATGTTTTGGTTCGCGGAGAAAACCTGATTTCTACGAACAATCATTTTGGAAACAAACAAAATATGCTCACCTGCTCTTCTGGAATCGACCAGCAAAGCGTTTCGCTGTTGCACGAAAAACTTTGATCGGTTTTCGGACGAATCCCACAGTAGTCGTGTGGACTAATCTGTTTTCTGAGGCAAGACATTTGATGAGAAACCTAAAGTAAATAAGAGAAAATCATTTTATGAATAAATTGGTGGAATGATTTTGTTAGAAATATAAGTTTTTTCCCAGTTTCTAATTGAGTGTCAGTGTTTCATGAGTTGTGTATGTGGGCCGAGATAAGTAATACAAATACCCTATCAGAACAATGCTAAACCAACCAACTAACCAAATTACTGCTAATTTTTTCGACTTTACAGAGTGTTTTTTCTAATTGTAGAAACTAAAGGCATGGTGATACAAACATGACTAGTGCATCATTAGCATTTTACGACCGTAACCGTACAAACCGTTGTAATAAGTCTCAGAATTGTTGATATTTCGTTTCTGTAAGATTAAAAAAACTGTGTTGCCAATGCTTGCACGAACAAATTTAAAGGTCTATCCACAAATTAACAGACATAACACTGGCGCCCAGCTCTATCGTTAAAACAACGATAATTTCAAATATCCTCTCAAATAACAGTCGTCGTGCGACAATACCATTTATGCCCTGTTATGCAACCTTATACCAGGGGACTGCCTGGTATAAGAGGCCTTGGCAAAGCAGCATGCCCCAATGAGTCGGTGCATGGCGACCGCCGAGGGCGATGTGTGTTCACCGATAGCAAAAGAACAGTCTCGGACCAGCAGCCGGCCTAGAGCGTGGTTTGGAGTCAGAAACTGAGCCGACGTTACCCAGTATGGTACCCGTAAGCAGCTCTGACGGAGCGAGTAGAGCCGCTTCTATCACTCAAATGCACTAACGCGCCCATTAGGACCGATACCAGTAGGGCTCCGATTAGGTCTATTGGCCGCAGAGTTAAGGATATTGGTCGCTACACGTTCCTATACCACGATGAAAACTGGCACCTGCACCAAGCTCTCGTAGTAAAGCCGTGCGACCCATTCGCCAGAGGTGGCATCATACGGTCTTTACCGAGACCATCAAATTCAGGAAAGATTGGCGCGTAGGTTGGTACGCCTAACGCGACACCAACCGGAGACGGTAAAGTTGGTGCGAAGACGAGTACGACTAGGGCGACACGGAAAACCGCCAGATGAATACGCTCCCGAGTGTTGAAGCTCTGCCTGTCCAACTTGAGAAGACACTCAAGTTCACGGAGGAACGTAGCAACATATTGAAAGACCTAATACAGAGTCTTCTGTTGTCAACGATGCAAGGAAGCAGTTCGCTGAAACCTTGAAGAGGGTTGAAGACGTAGAAAAGCGTGTGCCGCGCAATCTCGCATTTAATTGAAAAATCGCTACCGTGTCTGAAAGCGTGCGCTCTCATTCTAAAGACTGATGGAGAGTAAGTACACTGAAGTCTTGAAGCCCTTAGAGGTGATGCCCAGCTTACAGATTTCGGTGCGGATATTAGGACAATTCGTCGGTCCCGTACCGGTGAGTGATCCTGGAACTCAGCAATGAAGCAAAGGGAAAGAAGTCTACCTATTAAACGATAGCCCAAAAGGCGCCTCGCTCACCTAGAAGGTGACTCTCCAGCTTATGAACCTGGACGAGATTACCGAATGGTGCGATATTGCACAAGCTTTCGACAAGCAGTGTGGAGTAGTGGTTACCACCGAGGCCATCCGCTGAGGTAAGGGGCTAGCAGGAACCCAGATAGCCACCACAAAGCTCCCACTAGAGAAGGGAAACAAAGCCAGGCAGACTAGAGGTCGGCTGGTCGACCCTGCCCGATTTTTGCTTCATGTGGTTTGAAAGTGGGCATAGATCCTGGTCGTGCAAAGAGCCCGACCGGTCTAAGCTTTGCAGAAGATGCGGCGGTGCAGGCCATGCAGGTAGAGGTTTCAAGGAGCCTCTCAAGTGTTTTGTATGTACCGGCGCAGAATACGCAGCCTTCGCTGAATCAATGCGCTGCATTGGCATAGTAAGTGTTTCGAGGTTTCTACTTCAGAATTACAGAAACGACATATGTCATCTGTCAGTTTACCCATTTTTTTAAGGTGATACCTACTCGAACAGTGTCCAGTCAGTAGGCCAGTTAACGTACTCAGATCAGCTTTATTCATACTGAGTAGGTTCCGTGTGATTCTATTGCATGGCGTAATGAATAGTTTAGATTGTCTTGCTTTGGAGTAAGCCCTCCAGTTGGCATCAATCATCATTGATTCCCAGCCTCTGAGCTCAGATTTCAAACAGGATGAAGACACCCCACAGAATGGCTCCGGCCCGATGAATGCAGTTGAAGAACCAATTCTTGCTAAGAGATCGGCTTTTTCATTTCCTTCTATACCACAGTGACCAAGCACCCAGTATAGATTTACAACGTTTGTTGCAGTTAGTTGTCGTAGGGATTGAATACAATCCCATACCAACTTCGACTGACATGTGTATGATTTTAATGCATTGAGGGCTGCTCGACTATCTGAGAAAATACAGATATTGTCATACTTATATTTCCTAGCTAAGCAATTATTTGTGCATGTTAAAATAGCATTTATTTCAGCTTGAAAAATAGTGGGCCAATGACCCATTGGAATTGATACATTGATTCCTGGTCCAGTGACCCCAGCGCCTGTAGATTCGCCCATTTTAGAGCCATCTGTATAAAAATGACTGATCCTGGACGAACTTTAGGACCTCCTTTTTTCCATTCGCTTCGATTGGATTCAATCACTTTGAAAGGAACACTGAGGTTAGTCCTAGAGTCCATCCAATCTTCATTCATGGTTACTAAGGTGTTCAGTTGGAAATTCTTGAGGATTTGTAAATGTCCCTTCAAATCCCCTTCCTGAAAAATTTAAACACGTTTGAGCCTAAGAGCACCTTTTTCGGCTTCAAGTTGTACATATTGATGCATGGGATTGTTGGCTTTGCAGACGACATAACCCTAGGAGTATATGACAAGGCCATAGAAGATATCGAGTTAAAAGCTGTACTTTCAATTAAAATCTTAGAAGGCTGGATGCGCTCCACGAGGCTGCAGCTAGCACACTACAAGACTGAGGTCAGTGTGGTGAACAACTACAAATCGAAGCAGGAGGCGAAAATTAGTGCCGGTGGATGCAATATAGCCTCAAAGTGGTCATCCAAACTCCTAGGAGTGATGGTCAACGACAAGTTCGTTGACTACGCCTGCAAGAGGGCCTCAACGGCCATCACGGAATTATCACGCATGATGAATAATAGCTTGGCGATTTACGGCATAAGCACAAACTGCTTGCAAGCGTAACTACTTTATACTCAGGAGCACATGTTTGGTCAATTGCATTCGGTACTACCTGCTACAGAGGTATACTGGAAATCACCTAAAAGCTCATGTGCCTGAGGGATTTGAGCGCTTACCGCACAGTGTCATACGAAGCAGTATGCGTCCTGGTTAGTATGGTGCCCCTTAGCATCATCGTCAGACAGGACGCAAAATACTTCGATGGATGCGCCAAATTGGTATGAGGAACACCGAACAATGTGGCAGAGAGATTGGTCCAACTCTACCAAGGCCGGATGGATCGACAGGCGGTGAGCCGGACGGATCGAGAGGTGACAAGAAGAAGTCAACATCCATCTGACACAGATCCTGTCAGGCCGTGGTTGCTTCAGGCAGTATCTGCATAGATTTGGTCATGCAGACTCACCGTGGTGCCCCAAAGTGTTCAGATGCAGAGAAATTTGCAAAGCACGTGTTTTTCGTAGCTACGAGCGATATGATGGTGGTGTGTGGACCGGACACTATCCTGGAAAATTTGGTTGATAGAATGTGCGCAGACGAGGCCATCTGGAGAACCATCTGTATATGTTCAGCGTGGCTTTTTGAAATTTGAATAATTAAAACTTTGCAGTAAATAACGTCTTACACTATGTAACAAACAAGAAAATACTAAAAAGTTCAACAATTGACAGTTCGCGGCACTGATTGCGCTAATTATTATGACTCATCCTTCAACGAATTCTGTAGAATGCTCTACAATTCGGTTCGAAGCTTCCGTTACAGATTCTTGCATGTGGTCTCACACATTGTCAGTTTCACCATTTCTCGCGTAAATTTTTCAAATCAATAAATCAAAATTTGCAAAGAACTGACAAAATCAAACTTGAAAATGTTCTCTTATCCTTGCAAATCCTATTTGAAAATGAAACAATGTTTATTGGAGTGGATACTGCTGAGTTTTTAGCAAAAACGAAATATACAACGATTCGCTTCAAACAGAAGTAGGGGAACTGTTCCATTATTCATCTCAGCCCATATATTCATCTCGTACCCAATGAAAACACAATTGAAAACAGGAAAAAACGCATATTTTCTAACTAAATCAATCTGCTAATCCATGGAATGGATTCTTCTTAGTTCAGTTTAGATTTCTCATAAAGTAAAATCCTCAAAAACTCACTGAAAAGTGAAAAGCTCTAAATTTGATTTTCTTGTCAGGCATCTGCACTCGAAAACTCATTTATTTCAATCACCTACCTCAGAAAACAGAATCGGCTGCAACGGGACTCATTCAGCAGCCAACCAAAGTTTTTCTCATCACTAGCGGACCACTTTTTATTTTAATCAAAAAACTGCACTAATTCATTTTAACAGCTAATAAGTTAGACTATAGTCCTAGAATAATTGTAATGCTGGAAATTATTACACTCGTTCTTATTCCGTTAATGACACATAAAAAGACTTGTCTTACGTCATATATCAAATAAACTAAACTAAACTTAACAAAATCTTTCACTACACTAAGATTACTTTAATCTCTGAAATGTTCTCCTCAAATTTCCAAAAACAAGCTTGAGTTAGCAGAAATATATGAGATGAATTTCTACAAATCCTAAATTTCAACTGTATGTATTTTCATCTGTTTTCGCTGCCTTGAAGAAAAGCAAAAGTTGCCAAATCAGTTTCTGTTAATACGAAGAAACCATAATGAAAATTTTAAATTATTCCGACATAATTGACATAAATCGACAGCACTGCAGTGGTTACCTAGGTTAACAAGGTTACCAATTTTGGACGTAAGCAACTACAGCGGATATCTTTTGAAATTTGGTATTTAATCCGTGCATTATTCATGAATATCGGCTTAATGAGATGAATAATGGAACAGTTCCCCCTAAATACGCTATGTTCAAAAGCTATCATGTCAGACGTATTACATACGTCTGAGTGTAATTATATGCTGTCAGCTGGTGAATCGAGATTTTTTATCAGACTGAAAATCATTGTTCAATACGTCATTTTGTTTACGCCTTTTAATATCGTCAAAATTCACTAATATTGAGTAGCATAGCATAGCAGCAAAATTCACTTACGTCGAGTACGAAATGATTTAAGCAAATGTGGAGCAATTTATTCTCTGCACCACCTTCACCAATTTGATGAAAGCATGATTTGTAAAATTACGCGAGATTTTTCTTATTCATCTAGACCAGCGGTTCTCAACGTTTTTTTTCGCATACCCCTTGTCGATATTTTTCATATCGATTGTACCCTCTGGCTTGGAATGTTCTCGCATAGTGGAGAGAGTAGTGGTAGATCATGTTGTGGTAACGAGTGACAACTAAAAATCTGGAATTTTTTGAGGGCTCTTTTACTCCATGACAAACACGCTTAGAGAGAAATGAAAATATATATATGAAAGCTCTATCTTTCCTCTTTATGTCTTTATTTTTGTTTTGTTCATGCATGCTCAGTTCGGTTCAAAATGGCGTCTAAACAAGGAGCATTCCGCAAGTGCATTGTACGGTTCGGTATGAACTGCAAAACAATTTTGACAAGAGGTGATGGTAGACCATTTTGAAAGCGAAAATCTTCCAGTTTCTATTGTGTATGGTTTCCTGCAAACCTCAAATATAATCCGCCAGGAAGGAAGCTGAAGACCAGCCTGCCAGTGGACAGAAAATGACTTTCCCTTTATGTCAAATCATGGTTCAACCCGATCAGAAGAGCATAACTAAAAAATAACAAAATTTTATCAACGTGAGATACAAATAATATAATATATAACAAATTTGAATCTGAATAAGTTATGATAACGAAACGTGACATGAAGTAATTCTGAAACAAGTCTAACTAATTTTTCGTTTTTATGAAAACCTGTTGTTTCTAACAATGTTTGTTATTATATTGTTCTATATACTATCTTATTTTGTTAGAAAGCTGATATATTAGTAACAAATTTTGATATGTGTTTGATACTAGTGGAATCAATTCTGTTATAATTTCTGTTATTTTAACAACTAACGGGATCAAATTGAAAACACAGCCTGTAAGGTTTTTCCCGTAACAAAATAACAACTTCTGTTACATTTTAGTTTTTTCTTTCTGATCGGGAAGCCTAGTGCTTTGGCTATCAATTGAAATGTGTACCAGAACGAAAGTTTGAACAACATTATGATTCCATTTCTTTCAAAACATCATACAGATGAATTGTGTATGTGATTTAGCCAGAAAAAATATCACAGTACGTCAAAAACACAAACGTTTCTAAGCAATCACTCGACTCCATTTGTACCCCAAATACGCAACCCAACGAATCCACCCCAGTGTCGTCCAATCGAAGATTTCCTTGGGATTTTGAGTTCCTTTGGTGCAAAAATAACTGGAAATCAACGAATTGCAACAGTTAATCGGTAAAATCAAGAGATGCATTCGAAAAGCGAGCTTGAAGGCCGCTCTTGTTTCGGCATCAAAGGAAAACTTCGTCGGGAGCCCGGTAACGGACCTTTCTCAAATGTTCAATATATTTTGTTAGTTCACGATGAATGTATCTTCATGAGAAATAAATCAGTTTTTCTTTAATTTCTTTCACCTTTTTTGACAGTTGTAGAAATAAATTTCAAATTTTCAGTTGTCACCCGTTAGTTTGGTTCAGGTTTCAAAATGAACTATGGTTTGTTTGATTGCTATAGTCATGTTTTAAGAGCAAGATTGAACAACAATTGAAGTATTATAAAGAAAAATTGCTTTTTTAGCCATTACTGATTTTTTTTTCGCGTACCCCCTGAAAGCTTTTGAGTACCCCCAGGGGTACGCGTACCCCAGGTTAAGAACCGCTGTCATACAGAATAATCTATTGAAGCCCACCGTAAAAAATGCGTTAACAAAGGTTAGTCAATGATAATGATTGAAAGTACCATGATATTTTTCTGTGTGTACAAATCTGGTCAAGCTCACCATTGAAATGGTGAGAAATACCATGATATTTTTCCGCCTGAACATGCCTTAGTTTACCCTAGAGATCCTCAGAGGGAGAGATAAGCGATGAAAAAACCGCTGATTTGGCAACTAGGTTTCACATACCAGAAGTGCCATATCTCTTCTTAAAGCGCAATGTTCACTAACTTTTTTATTCGGCTCGTATAACTGATGGTGACGGTGGAAGTCCTGGGGAATAAGAAAAGTGCATCACAAAAACCGTCAAGGTGTTAAATTTTATGTTTATGTTTAATTTTATATACTCTCATCACAGACTAACAGATGTAACACTAGAACCTAGCTCCATCGCCACACAAAAACGTTCATTTCCAGTTTTCAATCGAATAACAGTCATCGCGCGAAAACGTCGTCTGGAGCGCTGTCATGCAATCTCATACATATTTTGTAGCTCCCCATTTGACACATGCAAAAACACTGGCGCTGATGTCGAATTACATGACGCAGCGCGAACACGACACCAGATGGTGCTAGTGTTACTAACGTAAAGTGCTGGAATCATCCAAACGATGATTTTATTGAAAATTTGTTCGACGTGTTATGTCTGTTAGTCTGTGCTTTCATCATTATTCTGTAGACCATACAAAGAGCTTGTGAACCACCAGCTAAAAATCACTATGATGAAGCAACTTTGGAGCATTCTAAATTCATGTTTTAGCAATAAAACATGAAAACCGTGTAAAAATAGATATATTCTTTATTGAACCTTATTGCAATACCTTTCAATGTGTTACTTTTCTTGTTCGTTTGGCTCGAATTTTGGCATGTTCGTTTGGCTCACAACACTCTCTTCGCATATCTCTCCCTCTGAGTATTGCTAGTTCACCCAACGACCTACACACTGTAAATAAAAATCACGTCGAAGGAAAGTGATTTGCTGTTGAATTCGCACTACTTGCCTAACATTTCAGAGTTGAATGAAAATCTTTCGAAATATATTAATGCAAAGAACGATGAAACCAACAGCAAATCACTTTATTTTCTGTTGTTATGTTCATCTTTGTTGATATGCCTATGTTTAAGATACGGAATGTCGGTCAGTTGGATAATTATATAAATTCACAAAAAATCGAGAGACTCCTTTTTATTTTAGATTTTTCATATTTATTTTATTTTAGATTTTTAATTTAATAACAAGATGATCCTAGAGATGATCCCTGTCACTGTATCGATGCAATCGATTTCAGGATCTGTAAAAGAGTCGTTTTATTGTTACTTTAATTTAAATGATTCAATGAAACTTACGCTCAAATAAATTTTTGATCTCTGGGTGAATGTGCTGCTTGCACCGTTCGCCATCGTCACTATTTTTGTTTCGCTTCATGGTTTTGACGTTTGTCAATTGGAATTGCAGCCGTGATTCAATTGATTGAAACAGTGGTGATAACACAAGAGATATTCATTATAATATGATGGTGATTTCCATTAACCAGTTTTCAACGCATGATCATTTCATTGGAAAGTGTTGATCTTTGAGAAATCAACACTAAATCACTTCAACTTGCAGTGTGATGTGACGAATTGAGTCAAGTGCAAAAACACATGAAGTAATCGTGACATTTTTTCTAAGTGTAGGTTTCATTCAAAGCCCTGTAGCTCGAAAACCTTTGGTTGTATAGGCAAACCACAGACTAACAGACGTTACAGGCTTGTAAACGGTCACCATTTTCATTTGATCTCGCTTCCTTAGCGTGCGTCACAGTCGGCTTTCGCTCGTAAATGTAAAACAACCAAACCATCGCCGCTCAGCTCACAGAAAGAACAAGATAGTCAAACGACACTCGCGTATCAAAGAGATGCACACTGTCAATCGTTTAGCGATGTTATTTCGGCCTATTTCTGTCTGCTTCGTTCATTCATGTTAAGGGCATCTTCAGCGGTGGTCTATTTTTGAAACAACTTTATACTAGATTTACACCAGCGAAACCTGAATAGAACCAGTTAATATAGACCAATTTTTCGTTCTCCTCACCGGTCTTGTATATTTTGTTGTTTTAAACCGCTGACATCTGCCACACTGTCAACAATTCAATACCCTACGCTATCAGTTTATGAGACTTGTTATAATAAAAAGCACTTAAGATTTAACAAACGGAAATTCGATCATTTTTACGCACATTAAACGATTACTTTGGCAAGACACTTTATATCCACGCGACTTTATGGATTTGATCCGAGCGTCAGAGACATTTCTCAGGATGATGGATGATTGGTATGATCGAAAAATTTCTGCTGCAAGTAGGGCTTCGGAGGATAGCGAAAAATATTTGATCGCGTTGATGTTAATCTTCCGTTTTCGTCTCATCAATCTTTCAGAATCTTGCAGTTCTTCAAACTTGCTTTCGGTTTTGAGGATATTGAAACAAGCCTGCATTTTGAACGTTTTCAGTTCAGTGTTTTCGAGAAACATTTTTCTGGCCTCTCAAGGTCTTCTCTAGTCCCCCTACAATTAAGGCGATTAACAAATAGCCAACATATTTGTCATCCTGGTGGCTGATGGCTGCAAACCAAGAAGTTGAACCTACGGTTATGGTCTTCCAGAATTCCCTCTTTTGCTGGCCGGTTTCCTTGAAGCCAAAAACGACAAACCTGTTCATTTTATTCTTCAGAAAAGCCACAAAAATGAATTGTGAATTATTATAAAAAATCTTTGTTTTATTTATTTCTCAACACTCACAAAACGCTCATATGGAAATAGCTAAAAATGAGGTATTCAATTAAAATATGACATTTCACCCACCTATTGGTAGCGTACAAAGGATTTAAGAACGATCTATTTCTTGTTCCAAAAAGTGACAAAAATAGACCAAAACGTATACCAATGTTTTTCAATTTAGATCTGGTATAAAACAAAATTTACACCACCGGTGCAGCAGTGAATTTGAGTTTGTTCCATAAAAAATAGATCGAAACAACGATTTGGACCACCGCTGAAGATTCCCTAAGAAATATTATTACAAGATCAATGATATAAATAATTTCCAGAATACACGCACTCAACGTGCGTAATTTTCATTACTAGTAAAAATGTCAAAATACGTTTGAGGAAAATAACGTCGAGATGGCGATACTCCTTTGACATGTTTGTTCAAGAATGTATTCAGACAGCGAGCCTTGGCAGCGTCAGAAGAAGATAAAGACGATTATCGCAGTGTAAAGTGGTTCTACCGTGACCATTTCGAAGCCAGGACGTAACACTGGAACCTCTAGCTCCATCGCCACAAAAAAAAACATTTCAAATTTTCAATCGCGTAACACCACCTAGGGCGCTGTATCAGAACCTGAAAAAGTCATGTTCAATTGGCACTTATCAGGTTATAGTGACGCTTTGACCCGTCGCTTCCAATTGAAAAGCCTATGTGAGTCACATGAAACCCAGTCGAAAGCCCTTGCTTTGATTTTGACTATTGGAGGGCTTGAAATTGATACAAATACTTTTCAATTGAAAGCGAAGATTATCGCCATTACTCTCTCATGACGATCCTCGATTGAAAATAAAATAACAATGACCACTGACGGAGACAGGAGGCTTCCATACAGTACCTCACGTATATATATAGGAAAAAGGGAGGAAATATTGATCGGAACTTGCGTGACGTATTTATTGGATGCCATTGCTGTTCTAACTTGGTTTGCGGCGAGCCTTTGGCAACCCTATACCGAGACAGTGAATGACAATGAACTCATGTCCTGTCAGCAGTAAGATGAAGATGTATGAAAAGAAGCGGTGATATGCTATCTCGTTTACACATATGTTGAGATGTTAGCCCTTGAAACATGGCACGATGCCAAAGGGGTGGTTTGCGGTATTAGAAAACTATCATCAAACGACGCGATGCGGTGCTAATTTCAATTGAGACGCTGAAGGAAAGGAAAGAGTCACTCTCTCCATCAATTGAAATAGTCATGGATGGACAACAGACGGGAAAGAGAGAAAGAAATGATTCGATGACAGTATCCGAAAGGCGTCGTACACAAATTACGTAACGCATGAAGGGGGGAGGGGGGTTAAGTCTGCGTTACTTATTGTTACATAGGGGGAGGGGGGGGTAGTTGAGCCCGTTACGTAACTGAGATGTTTGCTCAAAATTGCAAACTTTGGAGGGGGGACAGGTTGTCCAGCGTTACGTAACTTTAGGGGGGGGGAGTCATATCTAACGTTACTTATCGTTACATAGGGGGGAGGGGGTCTGAAATCTAGGTTTTTAACGCTACGCAATTTGTGTACGACGCCAAAGAAATCAAGTGAAAATGGAATGGTTCTAATCGAAATGACAGCGCGAAATATTCAGTTTCATTGTTTTGTTTCGAAAATGTAGAGGCCTGGCTGTCATGCAATCTCATAGATATTTTGTGGTTTCCGATTTGACACATGCACGGACGCTAGCGCTGATGTCAAAATACAACACGCAGTGCGAACACGGCAGCAGATGGTGCTCCTGTTACTAATCTAAAGTACTAGTATTATTAGAACGATGATTTCTTTGAAAATATGTTCAAAGCGTTATGTCTGTTAGTCTGTGTTCATGCGTTCGTTATCTAAAATTGAACAAAATCTTTAATTTGTGAGTTGCTTTTTAGGGGCGGCTCGTTTTACCGCTAGGTGGAGAGGATTTTTTTTTTTTCATTGAATATTGTATAAGTGCACGAAAACGCAAATTTTCCAGTTGAAAAATATTGATGTATCGTTAACTACCATTTCTTCCCTCCCTGACAATTCTGCAGACTGGTCTCTTGATGAGATCGATTCGCATCCGTAGCACTTCATAACACCTCGTTTTATATTGTTTTTTTTTTTATATATATATATACTCTGCATTGTACCATATTCATCATTTCACAACTACAGGCCATCAGCAATGCAAAATGATTTATGAGCTTCAAGCTCATAAAGTTATCTAGAACCCGAGGCAGCCGACCGACAGGCTTTACAGTCGGGATTCGGATCGGACTGATTTTTTTCTCCTTGCAGTTCAGCTCCGAAAGTTGCACCACATTGTGTGTGAGTGTTGCTTCTTGCTTGGTGTGCCTATCACCCGATATTGATCCAACGAGGGACTACTGGCAGTAGTAGTAGCAGACGGGAAAATGATTTAATGGTAATTTGATATAAAACGACGTGTTATGATTAATTTATACGGCCAGCGATGGTAATGTTATAGTGATTTATCGTAACTCATGCTTGAATATTGTAAGCGATTTTTACACAGAACAAGCAGCATCATAGATTGTAATGGAAAAACTAAAGATATTGAAAAACAATAAAACAAGAGAAAAATACTTTCTTTTATGCTAATTATCTACACGTATTTTGACGTAGGACTACGTCTAACCGCACTATATCGAGATACATTCCGCGAAAACTAAAAACAAGATGTAACGACGGAATGAAAGATTTCAAACGGTTATACTGATGCAACCACATGATGGACCACAATAATCGATATGTCGTTGGATTGATAAAATGATAGACAATTTTGTGATTTTTCAATTTTCATTGTCACTTCATAGTTAAACAGTGAAAATTGAATAAAAGTTTCAAGGTCAAATTTTCACCAACAATGTACCAACCATATGCGAGCACGCCTAGCACAGACTTCATGAATAGACACCAACTGCCTGCATTGATATCCTGTATAGCAGTGGCAAAAAAAAATTTGACAGAATCTTCCCGTCCCAATAGGTCAACTAATGTTAGCTTCCATCAGCCTAGACTAAATTGATGTCTTGAAGGTAAAGATTTTTGGGAAAGTTCGTAACCACCTCCACTATCAGACAGTATTACGTTCTGCTGTTAGTAAATATGTTAATGTTAATAAAACTGATGTCTTGAAGGAGAATAAAATGGCACAGGTAACAGTACTGCACCAAGTAATGTATGAACAGAGCGCTGGTTACTCGTCGTCTATCAGTGCAGGAAAACTCGATATTCATTTTTGTGCAGTCAAGCCAATTAAAAACTACATTGTCGCTGTTGACGCACAGTGGGGCGTGGAACACAATCGAATTGCCGTCTGAATTGTCTTCTTCTTCTTCTTCTTGTTTCGTATAGCAGCAAATATCAGAATTCAATATGATTTTTCGGGTGCCGCAAAATAGGCTGCGCCGCCGGGGACAACAAAATGCGTTGTTTATTTTTGAACTCTACACTCTGCTTTTTTTAGATTTATTTAAATAACTGAATATAAGGTATTTAAAAGACAATAGAAAACCAAAATGCTCCGTACAGATCTTTGAATAGGTAGTTGAACGAGCTGTACTGATGATTATATTTCACTAGCTAAATGAATTTAGTCCAATATGACAATACTAGTTGCATCCCACGGCGGCGGTTTAGAGAAAAACCAAATTCATTTCATCTTGGTATTAGAGTTCCGACATTAGTGTTTGTATTTTTCAATTGAAATTTTTTTGAATTAGGATTTGCAAGAAAATATTACTTTCCATAACCTTACTTGTAATTGAACAACGCTATGCAAACATTACATGCTGAGGCTAATTTTGTGCATCACTCTAGCCCAGTTTATTTTCGAAGATAACAGACATATAACTTTCAAATATGGTATCTTCGTTGTTCTTTGGTATCTTGAAACTGATCAAATTTTTTCTGATTGATTCTGTATACTGATAAAATGTTTAAATTGACCTGAATTGAATGTTAACATGTTCATAAAATTCTATGTCATTTTCAAATTTTCTGTGAATATAAATTTTCTACTAAAACTGTAATTCGTTATCGATATTTTTTCCACGAGCTTGTAACTGCAGGAAAAAATTTATGTGATATCTTTGCCGCTTTGTGATCGGTGAGTGAGCCAACTTAAACAAGACAAATAGATATAGAAGGAAGTTTAATTTCTACTGTATCGTACTCAATTTAATATTTTATAGAAGGTTGCCTTTTCGCGCATTAAAGAAAATTCGCTGTATTAGAATGAAAGGTATTCATCAATGGTCCAGAAACCAAATTTAGGGGAAAATCAAGTATCTAACTTTTTTATTTTTATTTTTTTTTTGTACATAGAAAACCTTGTTTAACAATTTTATAGCTCCAATTAAGGAACTTTGTAAAAAAAAAGTTTTTCTCTAAAACTTTGCTATAGAGCTCAAGACCCAAATTTCCTCCTAAATTTGGTTTCTGGACCATTGTGAATGTTAAAGAGAATATTTTTTCTTCTAAGATAGAGTGCTGCAAAGAAATAATCAAAATACAGATCCCGTTCGATTTTGGCAACACCTCAGAATTTTTTCTGTTGCCAAAATTGAACCATGCCAATAATGAACGGTTTTTTTTTCATGACTTTTTTGACTTTTTAAATAATCAAAGACGACCTTAACAGTAGAAATGGCCACCAATGAACTAGTTTTAGTTCCAAGTCGTTTGAGGTGTCGCTTGATGAATTTGGGCTGACGACCTAGATACTTGATATTACCACCCGAACCATAATACCTTCCTTTTGGAAGATGTTGAGCTTAAATTGGTTAAAATAAATCATGCAAACTACAAAAGAAAAACGAGCCCAAATCAAACATAGCTTCAAAATAAAATTATAAAATTATTGTAGTCCTACGTCAACTATGCGGTCGTGTCTTGGTTACCACCCTCCTACTATTTTTTTCAGATAAAGTTTATACCAATTTTCAGTTTCCATATTGTTGTACGTAAATTGGTCTTTAATCAATAATTCACATCTGGAATGGGGGGTTAACTTAACCCAAGTTGCAAACGAACGAAAATAATAACAGCAAGTGCGTGTGATGACAGGTTTCAATTTATTTAAATGTTTTGTTTAATTTCTACCTTTAATCTTTTCCCAATACACACACATCCACAAAACACTCGGGGGTTCAATTTATTGCTATCTTTCAGTGATCAAAATAATCCGGTACAATATTAATTTCACAGCATAATATATTTTTAATTGATCTCCTTTTTCCTTCCCTTCCTATCGGGACCAATTTGCTCCACCTATGTGTCGGAGGTGAAATTATCCCAGCTACACTATCTTCCTTCGAAGCACGGACACGATGCTTCTCGACTTTTTTTTATCGGACAACTCTGCCGAAGCCCATACCCGATCGATTCGAGCCATAAATCGAACGGTCAAGCACGGAGACCGCAGCACAGCGAGCATTTCGTTAATGTCACCCATAAAATTGACCATTAAGTTGAAAAATTTATCGGTCTGTTTGTTTTCCTTCGGCGGCTGGTGGATACGGGCGTACTTGCGATTTATTTGCATCTTTTAGCGAATCTTTAGCAGTGCGAGAAAAAAATAGGGGTGGGTGTCGAAACTAAGCTTTCGGCAGGAAATCGAACGCGCCGCGGCGGCCGTAATCCCACATATCATCGCTGAAGCTGCCGATTTTTATCTCTGGGATGTGTCAGCTGCCGGCTGGCCACTGCACTGTTCCGAAGAAGGTTACGGGAAAGTAAAATAAAAAAGAAAACCGAACTGTCGGATGAATGGAATAAAATTTGAATCGTTCAAGTGCCAATTTGGCGAGATTTGTGTCGGTTGTATGTTGCTGTTGCCCCCTAGCAGAATGACACTCGCAACCCGGCTGGACGCGTGCTGGAAAAAGATCTTACACCCGATATGGAACTGGTTCGACATGTAAGGAGAGCACAAAAAATGTATAAAAGTAACGAGACAGAGATAAATCTTTGCGAGATACGTTTGGACGAGAAATTTGTCACAAGGTTTTACTGCTCGGTGGAGAGTTGGCCAGCCCGTGTGGCGTTTTAGTTGCTTTCCATATTGTTAGTGAAAAAAGCTCGCTTTTAGAGTAGTAAAAAAGCATGCTCTATACTGCGTTTATATATGCTTGGAAAATGAAACTACAGCTCATGGATTCGAAATATTCTTTGGTAGTTTGGGTTAGTAAAAAAGTATTTTTGTGACGTCATTCTTCAATCACTCTAACAAAACAAAGTGATGAACTAAGCTTCACTAACTGTTTTTCTTTTCTTCTCCTGGATAGTCGTCCACACCCAAGAACACTGAGGCCATAACCGTTTCAACAGACTTATACGCTTTTCATCACTTTAAATGATCCACAGAATCGACTGCCGATTGGACTTTTGAGTCCGATTAATTAGTATATAATTCTAGGCTTAGTTTGAGATTTCTAACATTACATACATTACCAACAAAAGTCGTTGTTTTGTAAAACTCCGCCTATTTTAAGTATCACCCTAGGGTTCTAGGGTCCAGTTCAGATGATACTACGATCAATTATGTTTATTTCGGAATTTATTACCATGAAGTCGTTGTTATTTTGCGCAAGCGGCAGGTGTGTATCACTTTCATCGTTACGGATCCACTGCATTCAACGCTCGTCATGATAACATCGGACGATGGTCTCACAATCGTACCCGCTTGAAACGAGGTAGGTACCATTTGATGGTCGTTTCTCGTCTCTGCATGTGCGGGTGAGTGTGTGTGTTGACATTTCTGTTTGGAAAGAGTCAATCCGGAATCAAAGCCGAAACGAAATTGAAACATTTCAATTGCAAGCGACGAGCAAATCAAAGCGAAACCGAACGAAACGAAGCTGGTTATTTTGTGCAACTCAGTTGATCCATGCACCCGTTCTGGAATGTCCGTCCGCCTGCCACGGCCAGACAGGATGAAGCACAAGTGGGCTTGTGTTGGATTGGATGACCGGGCAAGCTTCGTTTGATGCACGATGCTATTCTAAATTTCTGCATGCATTTTTCGCGTTGAGGGAAGGCAAACTTTTTTTGTGTGTGTTTGCTCAGTCGTTTCGCTAAGTATATGGAGTGAAATGTTGCGATATCAATTAGAACGATTGCAATAGGCAGTGGTTTCCTCTAACCACATGCGCTGGACTTGACTTATGATGTTTGCGTCGGATCATATAAAAGTTACTGAAACATCTCTATAGTATCGTAAAATTGTTATTTCTTTGTAGCTTGGCATTGCAGTTCAGTACGACGGTTGTCGCAGGGAACAAAACCTACTCCAGACGGGCAACAGTTGCCAGAGACACGGCAACACGTTCTGAAATATATGTTGTATATTTGACTGTTTTGAAAAATGATCTTATTTTGCAGAGATGGTTACTCCTTCCAATAGCAACGAGACGTGGGTGCTAGTTCCTTGTTGCAGAGTCTGTAACGATCGAAATGGTGTTATAAATAGACAGTCGCACTGTTCTGCCAGACGACACCAGTAACGTCTGGTTTGAAAAGGATATCGTAATATAATATCAACTGGACAGCTAAAGTTATGCAGCAACAGACTGTACTGTTGGTGCGAAGATATTACGAAAATGAAACATCATTGGAATTGGATATGTCATGATGAAAAATCATGCAAGATCATGCAAATTGCCTCGTAGATGAAAATCGGAATTAAAGTTGCTATTTTGAAAATAGCTGTCATAAAAATATGAAATTGATAATTTTTATCAACATAAAAGTTCAAATATAAACAATTTGATTGCCTGAAAGTCTGTTTATGCATGCCAATAAAATAAGCATATTGATTTAGTTTTCCTGGAAACTTTTATCTGTTCAAGCAAAAGTGAACAGGAAAAAAACCGTTATTTTTTTTTTTTTTTTTTTAAAGTACGACATCATTTTTATTTTACACTAGCTGACCCGACAAACTTTGTACCGCCTGTTTTTACTTTTTTTTTTGTTGATTTCAAACATTTTCAATTTGTGAGGAAACTTTCCAGCAAATTTTTTTTTTGAGACCGACCTTTTCGAGTTCCAGGTTTCCGAACTATGATGGACCAAGGAAGTAAAGACCTCCAGGGTATCCACCAGGACAGACCTAGCAACGCAAGAAATTGAACAACTGTAAAGTACGTGAATAAGTGTCTTGTTTATTTAATAATTTTGCCTTATATACTATTTGTACAATGTTAACTTAACCTATCTTACTGGTGGAGCGAAAAAGAAGGCTGTAGAGCTTTGTTCGATAAGTTACAGGCGAAAAATTTGGATGGCACTGGGCCTACCTAATAATTGAAGTTTAAATCCTTTGCATTAACGGGCAATGCCTGCGCGGCAAGTATGTAGTGAAATAATTGAACGATAGTGACTATTGCACTGTCATCTGTTTGCACTTTGGATATGTATGCGGATGATTTGTGGTGATTTTGTATTTTATTTTTAGGTGAGTGATTCTTGACTTATGACAAATTGATCCTACATATACATTAGAGGGGCCATATTTTATATGGCCGTTTTTGAAACTATCGATTTCAATTAGCGCCGGGCTGAAAAAGTTTCCTTTTAACCTCTACAATAAGCCACGAAAACTTGAAGTTGATCGGAGTTTATTTAATAGACCCACAAAGCGCTTTTATTTTAGAAATCGATTTACATGAAAATTGTACGGAGTTTTTTTCTTTTTTAACATATATCTCTCGATAAACGTATTCAAATACACTTGTATTTTTATTATACCGTTATATTATTATCCTAATTTAAGTTTAAAATAATCTAAAATTTTTGGTATTTGTTAAAATGTCCGGATTTTGAATGAGGTGGGTATTTTTACGGTATGAATCAACAACATGCAATATAAACTGAAGTTCGTCTTCATTATGTGTTGGAACACGGTTAGAATTTTTCATGAATTTGAAACACTATGTTCTGTGGCGTCGTTTAAAGCGAATAATTTTTGAAAGAAGTTTGCTATTCCTCATTATTTTTCTATTCGGCTGGGTCACGGTCGAAAAAATCAATATTAAGTTCAAAACTCGAAAAGAAAGCATTGGTTTTGTATAAAACGAGATGGGATAAATTATATACTAGTAACTGTTCAGGATTTTATTGCTTGCGACATTCGACATCAGCTATTTAAGGCCAAACGGTATTGAAACCAAAAATGGCCGACTTCGAGTCACCACTTTGTATTTTCGAAGGCAAAAGACTCGGTAACAGGTAATGCGTCATGTGTGAGAACGCTGTTTTATGTTTGCTGCGGCGAAGCAAACATAAAATAACGTTTTCACAGGGAATGCATTATCTATTTCCGAGTTTTGTGCTTCTGAAAATTCGAAGTGGTGACTCGATATTGGCTGTTTGTGGCTTCAAATACCGTTTACCTTAAGTACCACTCGCTTTTAATCTGCGCTCAAATACCACAAGCGATTCTTCATCTTTTCAGTTACAGCGTCTGAAACGACTATCAATTTCGATATATGCGAGAGAATCATGTAGAAAATTCATAACTTGAATCATACCTTGGATAGCATTCGTACACCCGAAAAACACCTGAATGCATAGTTTGATTATAAAAAGGGACATGTCTTGAATGCAATTTATCAATGATCAGAGCAAATATTTTCGCAGGCAATAAATGTTTTTTCTTACCATGAATCTTGCGTGTGATAAGTGAAAATGGGTCGCTTTACAACCAAGAAATGTGAATGCTAACCCCAAGAGCACTTCATAGTCGCCGCGAACTTGATTGCATAAAATTGCTTAATTTGATTGCAATCTTCATCGAACCATTTCGAGCGAACTTTTCAATCATTGAAGCTGTGAATGATTTCGTTTGATGCTCTTGTAAAATGGTTGAAGAAAGGTGTTTAAGGTCCGATGTTTTTACCATGTAATATATTTTGCATAAAAGTTCATAGATATGAAGAGGATAAGTAATATTGGTTAGTTTTCGTAACTTTTCCGAGATATTCCAATCCACTAGCGTGTTATGAACTTCTTTGGCAATATTTTGGCCGGAGCTTGAATCAATTTCAAGCGCGCCTGAGAACTTTGCTGTTTCATCATAACTCATAAGAATTGCAATTCGATCAACATGAGATCTACCGACTATACTTGAAAAAAATCACTGTCCTAGTGAATTAGGATAACTAGTGCTGAACTGTTTCGTAGAAAAAATAATAATAATAATACTAAAACTAACATTAAATTCATACAAAAAGCTCTTGATAACTTTAATAATTTTGCCTCACCGATCCGATTGTGACGGTTCACTAGGGATATAATCACTGAATGGCAGCTTCAAATCCTCTAACGAATACAAGAGGTCATTCATTTATTACGTAACGTACTCAGAAAAAGAGGATATTCAATAAAGAGTTCCATTGTGCGAGGCCCCCATGCAAAATTGTGTTATTCAGGGATGGAAGGTATTCAAAATTGCTAAAAGTTAGCTTTACGTAACATGTGAATATCCCTAATGATATGATTTTATGATTAAAGAGTATTCCGACGCAAAATATACAACTATTTTAAGAAACTAAGGCAAAAAATTTCATAAAGAGATTTGAAAAAAACAGCAATTCTTATGAGAATCTATTTTTTTGAAAATAAGCGTTTTGTGGGTCCATTAAATGAACTCGGACCAACTTCAAATTTTCATGGCTTATTTTTGGAGTAAAAAGGAAACTTTTTCCGCCCGGCGCTCATCGAAATCGCATGATGATACAAAAATGGCCACCCTAATATACATACATTCAAAGATTGATCTTGCGATTAATTTATAGTCTGCAAATGCATAACGAATCAGCTATTGGATATGTTCAAACTCAAAAGATAAATTGTTTGCAATGATTGGTTTTATCGAAATGGTAACATCCTCGCCTTTTGACTACCGTAAATCACATTGTTTCTGGGAATACGCATATTGTTTGGTATTCAGGCAATTTCCAATCGTTTACCTTAATCCGAAAATATCCATATTGAGTGGTATTCAGTCATTTTAGGTTGTTTCCAGAAGCCGGAAGTCGCAACTTAAAATTCAAAATGACGTCCAGAATGAGTTGTTGGCTTCTATGCATCATCCCGATTACGGGAATACCCAATTTGAGTAGTTTGTTTTGTTCTGTTTTGTTTTGTTTAGTTGGCTAACGAATCGTTCACTGGTCTAGTGCCGAATGAATTAGAGATGTCCAGCTTCTCATGTCTGGGGCAGCCGTTCTCCAGTCTCCTCGTACACAAGCAGATCTTGCATCTTCTTCCACCGCGCACATCCTTTCACGGAGTCGACGGCCTCTTACTGGTTCGCTACTGAAAATAGTACTGGCGGCTCTCACGTCAGGCGTTCTGGCTACATGTCCAGCCCACTGAAGCCTGCCCCGCAGTATTACCTTCACTATATCAGCATCAGCGTCTGCGCCACACTCTATCTTCCAATTTACCGCCAAGTATCGACCGCAGAACTTCACGCTCGAAACTCCGAGCACTCGTCGATCAGCTTCCTTCAGCGCCCATGCTACATGGTCGTAAAGGGCCACCGGAAATATCAGCGTCCTATACAGCGCTAGTTTTGTGCGAGTTTGCGAACTACGGAACCTTAGCTGGTCACGTAGTCCGCAGAAGGCCCTGTTTGCAGCTGCAACTCGTTATTTCACTTCACGACTCATATCGTTGTCACATGTCACAAGCGTACCAAGATAAACGAATTCATCAAACACTTCAAATCGTTCCCCATCTATCTCTACCTCAGCACCAATACCATGGAAACTCCCACGCTCCCTACCAGCTACCATGTACTTGGTTTTGGTAGGGTTAATGACAAGTCCCAATCTCGCAGCTTCCATCTTGAAAGGCCTGAAGGCCTCCTCCACGGCCCTATGGTCGATACCGATGATATTAATGTCGTCCGCAAAACCAAGGAGCATGTGAGACTTCCTGATGAGCGTACTGTTTCTTTGCACATTTGCTCTTCGTACTGCACCTTCAAGGGCGTTGTTGAACAAAACGTTAGAGAGCGCATCCCTCTGCTTTAGTCCACCTAACGTTACGAACACGGCGGATGTGCACGCTTGATTTCGATCCCTCCAGCGTCATACGACTCAGCCTAATTAGTTTCGTCGGAAAAACGTGTTCCAGCATAATCTGCCACAGCTCGTTTCTTTTCACTGGATCGTATGCTGCCTTAAAATCTATAAACAGATGGTGAGTCGGTAAGTTATACTCCCGGAACTTATCGAGAATCTGTCGCAGGGTGAAAATTTGATCCGTCGTGGAACGCCCCTATCGAAAACCAGCCTGGTATTCACCAACAAAGGATTCCGTCAACGGTCTCCATCTGAAGAACAGGATACGGGAGAGCACTTTATGTGCGGAGTTTAGCAACGTTATGCCTCGATAGTTGCCACAATCCAATCGATGGCCCTTCTTATAGATAGGGCATATGAGGCCTTCCAACCAGTCGTTCGGCATTTGTTCATCCGCCCAGATCCTTATCTGGTGGATCGCATAGTACTACCGCATAGTACCGCCGCTCGCTTGCCGCTTTTAGAAGATCGGCCGGGATACCGTCCTTCCCAGCGGCCTTGCCGTTCTTGAGCTCACTAATCACCTTTTTCACCTCCTCCTGTTGTTGTATTATCCACAGCTTTTCGTCACTCATAATCGTCATCCTGTTCCTGCTCTGCTCATCCGGCTCCTAACCGTCCAATAGCGCCTGAAAATGCTCCTTCCATCTGGCTGCAACCGTCGGTTTGCCAATAAGCAGGTTGTCGTCCTTGTTATTACACATGACAGGCACAGGGAAATTCCTCCTTTGGTAAACTCTATTTTCGGCAGCTCTTGCCCCCCTGTACCTCTCCATGTTCTGACGCGTAGCCGCAGTGAGCATGCGGCTCCTGGCCGCATCTGTCTGTCGCTCTCTGGCACTCGGCAGCGAACCAGCCATTAGGCTGTCTTCCACGCGTCGTACCTACCCCCATCTCGCAGTCGTTCCGATGGCACCGTGGCCCATTTATGTCTTCCACTCGTTCCTCCTGTTATTCCGCGATCCGTTGATCCATTTCTCTGGCGTATTCCACTGCCATGCCATCAGCTTTCAACCGCTGAATTTTGAAACTCGTCTCAGTGCGAAATTCTAGCACGTTCGACAACCGTGCGCGGATCTTACAAACGACGAGATAATGGGCAGAGTCAATGTTTGGTCCCCGAAAAGACCTAACATCAGTAACATGCAAAAAGTGCCGACCGTCCATCAGTACGGGATCGATCTGGAAGTTGGCTTCTCCATTTGGATGCCTCCAGGTGTGTTTCCGAATATTTAACCGTGGAAAATAGGAGCAACATATGGCCATTCCTCCGGCCGCGGCGAAGTTTATCAACCTCAGGCCGTTTTCATTGGTTGACGAGTGGAGGATATGCCTTCCAATGACCGGACAAGAGAATTCCTCCCTCCCAACCTGTGCGTTTGCGTCTCCGATGACGACTTTTACGTCGTGTTTGGGCACTCGTCATGGATTCGCTCAAGCTTGTCATAGAACTCATCGGAATTGTCATTTGTCACTGCGTAGGTGTTGATTGAACTGTAGTTGAAGGATTTGTCCTTAAGCCTCAACACGCATATACGGTCATCTACGGGCCTCCAACGGATAACTCTTGTTTTCTGATTTCCCGGCACTACAAAACCGACGCCCCGTTCCACTGCTTGGCCGCCACTGTAGTAGATGTGGTACTTGAAAGAAGTGCGTGCAATAGGGTTTACTGCACGGAACTCCCTTTCTCCGGAATTAGGCCACCGAACCTCTTGAATCGCTGCGATCTCGACTACCTGCCGCTGTAATTCTCGAGCAAGCAAACCAACTCGCGCCGGTTCCTTAGGAGATAGGACGTTCCAAGTACCCAATTTCCAATCGTTTATCTTAATCTTTTTCCGTTGTCGTAGCCTAGGTCTTTGCCAATTGATCCATTCCGTATTTCTAATGTCGTTGTTCGTGATTGAAAAAAAAGGTTTCGGTATGCTACCTTACCAGGGTCCCGATATCTACATCCTGCTGATAGGGCTGCCATCTTAGGTGTAGCTGACGGAGTACAGCATTCTATAGTTCAGCTGCCCAGTCCAGGTCAGACGCTGTTGTACGCCGCCCCTAATAAAGGGACATAAACACGTACGACCCACCATGGGTTGGTTACCCGATCTCTGCTAAGGTTACTCGTATACCGGTCGGCACCTCGTGGAAGTTTGGATAGGAGTTGCTGGACAGAGGTAAATGGCCGCATTAGGGTCTCAAGTTACACGTGTCAAATCATTTACCAACCCAATTTGAGTGGTATTTGGTCATTTTCGGCTATTTTACAGGAACCGGAAGACGTCATTTTGGATTTCGAAATGGCAAGTGAAGTCAATTTTTTGGCCTCTGGGTTTCATTCTGGTTGTGAAAATATTTATCTTGGGTGGCATTTGATACCGTTTCGGAAAAACTCAAATGTGGTGAAAATCGGCCATTTCGGGCTGTTTTTTTTTTTTTTTTTTGAAACCGAAAGTCACTATCTTAGAATTCAAACCGTTGTTTGAAGTCGATTTGTGGCCTCTGTGAATCATTACGATTCCGGAAATACCCATATTGGGTGGCATACCGGAAGCCGCATGTTGATTCCATTTCTGGCATCTGGGCATTATTTTGATTTCGGAAATGGTATGATGTATTGAGCTATTTTTAACTGATTCTTAATAACCAGGAGTTTTCATCTGGGATTCGAAAATAGTGTCTGTAGTCAATATTTGACTGCTGTACATAATTCAGATTGTTATAGACTGTTCTTCGCAATTGGTTGAAATATTTGTTTCATTTGCATGAGAGACCCTCCTCTCCTGCAAGCTATGGAAGAGTGTCAAAGCATCATAAAAGCATTTTTTTCCTAAAAAAATTCCACATATAAAGTTCAATTCGCATCCACTTGGTCTCAGCATATGGCGTTGATTGCGTGGAATGCATTGATTATTTTAAAGCTTCGTTCGGATAATTGGTTCAATTAGTAGCTTAACACAGATGCTCACTTATTTTTTCTTGCATCTTATTGTATTTTTTTTCAGCTTTCTAATGCTTCTCTCAGATTGAAAATCGGTAGTTGCGAACAGGGTCAAAATCGAATTTTTCTAATAAAATTTAAGATGGCGGCCAAAATTCTGATCACTCAAAATGAAAGCCCCACAATTCCTCTTTAGAAAAGTGCTGCTGGTAGTAGGTTCCATAACAATTTTCAGAGATATTGCTCAAATAAAACATCAAGAATTGTTAAAATTTGCACCTTTCTAGACAACAAATTCAATCAAACAAAAATGGCATAATCATTTTTGCTCTATGTGCATTTATATCAAATTCGAAAGACCTTGTGCACCTAGTGGCCTGGTTTCAGCGAGAATTGCTCATGTCAAATTTCATTTCTATGGGATCCCTCTCTTCCAAAGAAGGGAGGGGTGTTAAACCACTACTTAAAAAATTTTTACCCTTAAAGACATCTGCATGCAAAAATTGGTTTTGTTTACTTGATTAATTTTTGAGTTAAGCAGGAATTTGTGTTTCGTTTGTGTGGGCCCCTTTTTCCAGAGGTGAGAAGGGTGTCAAACTACAATAGAAATATGTCTTGCTTCCAAAAACCTCCACTTACCGAATCTGGTTCCATTTATTTGATATGTTCTCCAGTTATGAGAAATATTTATTTTAACCAAGCTTCTTCCGTTTTTTTGATTTTTGCTCAAATTTCCTTCTCTACCTGCCAAACCCTTAGGAGAATTAGACTTTCTCTTACACAGAGTGAGTAATTATCCACATATAGGCGTAGAGTATTTCAGTCCCAGAGTTCCTTTTCACTCTTAATCATCGCGTGTTAGGGGTAAACATTTATTTGCTCTCTCAGTTTAAGAGGGAGTAGTTTTCGTTAGCTTCTCCTTTACTAGAAGAGAAGTAGGCCAAATAACAAAACATTTAGGTTCACATTGAAGCCACATCCTAACCGTTTTCGAATTTAATATTATAGGAAAATTCACAACTTACCATGGGGGCGTATTCTGCAGAAACTTAGATTGTATACTGTTTTTGGCGAACCCCAGAGCGATGAGAACGGTAACGCAATGCTCAGTTGATCGCCGAGCAATTTATTTCATTTTTCTTGCGTGCGTGGATGAGCAATTTACAAGAGTTTCACTGGGTTTTTGCTCTGTAAAATTAGGAGCGTTTTTTCGTCAGAGAAACTATTACTCTGCGCTCTCTCTACAGCAGATGGTCTGATGCACATTGAATGTAAGCTCACAGTTGTTAAGAGGGAAGGAAACTGTTTTCTCTTTAAGATGAAGATTAGCAAAACGAAACCTGGTTTCAACCGTATGGGCCCCTCCCTTCCAGAGCAGGAAAGGGTATCAAACTACCACAGAAAAAAATTTCGCTTCCGGAAATATCTACACGTCAAATTTGGTTTTATTTGCCTCATTAGTTTTGGAGTTATGCAGAAATTTGTGTTTTTTTTTTGACGTAGAACTACGTTTTTCTTTAGGCTGGGACGAAAAATGTCCCTTTTTAAGTGCTCATAAATCGGTTTGTTTTCAACCGATTTCCTTGACTCTTGCAGCAATTGATTGGAAAATTATACACGCATCCACCCAAATGTAGAATAGTGTTGATTGATTATGCGAACTATTGAACTATTGAAAATTGTCAAGCCTTGTTAAAACGAAAATAACGTCCTCTGATTGGTTGCTTGCTGCCTTTCCCTAAAAAGGTCGACAGAATAGTATAACTAGAACGAAAGAGCCGATGAATTGGCAAGACTTGGATCGTCTCATCAGTTCATAGGACCAGAACCCTTCTGTGGTCTATCCGCTTGTTCCCTTAGAATGGAACTAAAAGCATGGGAAACTCTGAAAGTGGAATCCAACTGGACAAACACCTTCATCGGTAGGCAGTCGAAACGGTTCATCACTCCGAACGTTTCTATGACTCGTAAAATACTGGATCTTTCAAAAAAAGATCTAAGCACGTATACTGGTTTAATAACAGGGCATTTTCCGAGCCGTTATCATTTGAAGGTTATGAAAAAACTTCAAGATGATACATGTCGAGTATGTGACACGGAAAAAGAAGACTCGGAACATCTGTTATGCCGATGTCCGGCAATTTTTATCAAAAGATATAAGTTCTTCGAGAGAGGTCTTCTGGAACCCTCTGAAATCTGGAGAACAAATCCCAGTACGGTTGTGCGCTTCATACGAAGTATAATACCGGACTGGACTAATGCTATTGGCCAGACTATAACGACCACTTCCAATAGTGATACGTTATCCTGACTAAGCAAAATTAAAAAGGGGGAATATGTCACAAAATATCAAAAAATTGGTCGCAGTGACGAAAATACCCAACACGGAAAAAAAAATAGTATAACTAGTTAGCCGCATCGTAGCGAATTGTGGTAGTAGCAGCAGCGTTACGCCAGTAAACAAATCATATCACATATCTAAGCAGCAGCGAGGTAGCACCAAACGTCTCGATATGCCACTTAAGGGCTTCGGTTTTCTTCCCGCAATAAAGTTTTGCTTTATCTTGGCAACAACACATTCTGTGCTGAATCCAAGCAAACACAATCTGCCGCGGCCGTCTCATTTACTGAATGCGAAAACAGCTTTTACAGATTTTGAACGGCAAAATGTCTTTCTCAAGGCAAATAAACAAGTAATTGAAGGATAATAATTTTTTGGCAATAACACAAACATTCTGTGCTGGGTTCTAGCAATCAAATCTGTCGCGATCAAAAAATTTACTTTATTTATTTACCTTATGCTCCCCACTATTGGAGCAGCTCAAAAGCTGCGATCAACATAACCGATTTTGAACAACAAACTGTCCTGTTCTATTAGAACGCCTTAACAAAGGTGATTAATTCGTCTTTACAGGAATAAATTGAAGTCGATTCAATCAATCAACATGAACAGAATTCCGTCGTCTCCCAGCTGCTCAGTTGCAACATCCTTCCTTTAATGTTACAAACCGCAACACGATCGGTGTTTATTCGCTGTATACAAAATTCAAACGCGAATTGTGGAAAAATTTGACTAAAGAACATTAGAGAATGGTAAAACTGAATAGCTATAAAAGAGTGTATTCAGTAAAATCAGCTACATTCATTAGTCGGAAGGTAAGCTGACTGGACCGTCCACAACGTCGACAGCAGTAGCAGCAGATATTAGCACTCAGCAGTAACAGCGGATTGCAGCGGGTTGCGCCTGTAGCTGCCTTCGAATCAAACAAATCACTTGCCCTGTGGTTGGTCACCATGTCTCAGGAGCAGCGCGGTTCTTCTCACATCTCAGCGTGTGTCGTCAGACTGTCGTTATTGCCCCACTACTGAGGAAGTATAATTTTGAGCTGCAAAATGCCACTCTTAGATACTAGCAATTTACTGAATGTGAAACAGCTTTTACAGCTCGTGTTTTCAGTGTCTTTATTCCTCCACTGTTGAGGCAGCACAAAGCAAGCGTTTGGAGACTTTATGACTCATTGATGAAACACTTACAATAATGCATTTGTTAATAGTGTGCGTAGTTCTACGTCAGTTATGCGGTCGTGTCTTGGATACAACCTCCTACTTTTTTTATATGAGCAGCGAAAATGGTCAAGTCACCGACCATGTACATTTTGTTCATTGACCTAAAAAACTGATCTGTGTAAAATTTCAGCTCACTCGGACAGGGGTACCTCAGAGTGTTCGAAGTTTTGATGTTTTGACCCTCGAAAATAAACATCCCTAATAAAAAAAATCTAGTTCAAGATGCCTAATAAACATTAAAATGATTCACCAAACCCCATGTAAATCATTCTAATGTTTATTAGGCATCTTAAGCACAATTTTCTATCAGGAATGTTTATTTTCGATGGTCAAAACACTGAAATTTTAAACGCTTTGAGGCACCCCTAAATCATGTCTGGTTAAGCTGAAATTTTGCACAGGTTATTATCTCGAGAAAGCAAACGCACTTCGGAAGACGCGACTCTTTGATAGGTATACATTGCGTACTTATCAGATCACTCATGATACTTATCAACCGAACTTGATTTGCGACACGCTTATGCAACGAGCAGGCAATCTTCGGTTAAACGGTCATACCAAGATAAAGCTTATCCTTGCATCTTTACTTTGCAACAGAGAGAGGTTTTTGCTATCACAAAAAGTGTCAATACGGTATTGGTAAATGAACAAAAAACTTGTACAGTTTTATTTCAGATTTTTTATGATTTCAGGAACCGTGAAAAAAATCCTTAACATCACCAGATTTTAATGATTATCTCAAGCGTAGCGATTATCAGTGTTAAACTTCTCAGTTGGCGACTCCATTTTTTATTAATGGAGCCCACAACTATATAGTTTTTTTTTTTAAGTTAGATAATTGTGTATAATTCTCATCTGGTATTACAAAAGACAAGGTGCTTCGATTGGTTTTAGGTTCGTCTAAAACCAATTGAACGGACTCTGATAACACCATCATTATGAGTCATACAGGGGATTATATAAAAATCGATTGAGCAAAACCTGACCAAAAACCAAACCAAAACCAAAACCAAACGTACACAGACACACCTTCAAAACGGTTAACTTTTTCCATAACTCTTTATCAGTGCAATAAATGTAAAAATGATATGATAATGAACAATAATGAAGATAATCATTTTTCACGTCTTCTTCATCTGTTGAAACGATTAAAATCCAATAAACATCGATTCCGACCGTAACCATGTTCCTCTACTGGACGATCTTTACCTGTTGATAAGATTAATGATTCTTCAAAGCATTTGTGGCATACTGCAGCACCCAACCTGTGAACACATCCTTGAAACACCGATTGAATGTTGAATTTTTGGTAAAACCACCGGAGGCATCGGGTAGATTTAAATTAATAACTTGCTATATTTTAATATCCTGTGCGCAAGTAGACGATAACATCTCTACCGCTTCGGTGTGTTCTTTGACGAGCCGATGTCGATGCAGGAAGATGTGCATTTTTCATTCTTTTTTTTATATTAATTTTCAAATTTCTTCCCCAGAGCCCTCAGGGCGAACTCGAACCCAGTGAAAATGCAAATCAGTTATGGCTCTGTTTCTCATGTAACCGAACTAAAAACAACTGTTTTCTTCAAAAACTGTTTTCTTCAAAACTGGATTTTCCAGTTAATATTAATTCGAAAATAAATACCTTCGTTTGCGTCATTCATCACAAATTTTGCATGACTAAATAATTTCACATTATGTAATTTGAGTTACACCATCAAACCGTAAACAATAATCATCAAATTTTGTTTTATTTCTTCCTTCCATTACAGCCTGTGACTGCCACCCGATTGGATCGTCGGGAAAAACCTGCAACCATACAACAGGCCAGTGTCCCTGTAAGGACGGAGTAACAGGACTTACTTGTAATCGCTGCGCACGCGGCTACCAGCAAAGCAGATCACATATCGCGCCCTGCATAAGTAAGTGAACGCGTAGCATTGGGGCTTCCGAACTTTGGAAACTAATGGGAATACTTTTTTATAACTTTCTGCAGAAATCCCACGCGTCATCAGCATCGTACATCCACAGAATACGGCCCCTGATCCACAGCGACACGATCCGGACGAACCATCCTATCGAACGGATGCCGGAAGGGGTAAGTAAGTGCCTTTTTAATTTTCCGATATATTACTAACTCGGAGCGCCGCTAATCGCAGATCCGAACTAGCTTTCCCCGGTAGCAAAAACTAGTGCTATTTCACCGGGTAGCTATCATAACTTACTAACAAAATTGTTTCTTTCGTTTGTTCAATAACAAACGTTAAGCGCTGCGGTGCAAAGTGCTAGTCACCGCGCAACTTTACGTACTATTGCAATAAATTTCCGCAGTCATTCTCTAAAACTTCAACGACAGTAAAAGAGATCTCCAACTGTTTCTTACCGGTGGACGTCGTCATTGCTGGATGCAATTTTATTGCATTTCGGCATCACGTCCCAGCAGCAGTGCCTCGGAACATGCATACATGATCCCATAAAGGTCCAAGCATATCTTACTGGCGAGACTGGATATAAATTTTTCTGGTTTCTAGTTGAATGGAATGTTATTACAATTATTTGCAACAATGTTGTTGATCCCTTTGAATGGTGGCAAATTGTATCAAAAGTCGCTGACAAACTTTCAAAAGCTATAACAATTGTGAAAGCCGACTCGACACATTCGGCATCAGTCAACAGTTTGCCCATTGGGTTGATAGTACACTGGCAACAACTCCCAGAAGGATTGTTTTCCGGCTGTGTAGCACTCCAGCGCAGTGACTCCGCACTCTTCACATCGTTCGCTCTAGTAAAATCCGAATCGCTGAGTACAATTTCGATAAAAAAAAAACGATATAGCACGCGTTTCGGGTTGTAGCGCAGAAAGAAAAAGATAGAGAACGACACCCCACACTAAGGTAACTTTGAAACACAAGGGCTTATTCGATTGAAAGCATTTCCACATAAAAAAGAAAATCGGTTGAAAACAGGAGCATTTTCAATAAGTATTAATTTTCTCAATAGGAAAATCCTCCTCTTCATATTTTGTCAAAAAACATCGATTAACTAACTTTTTATATCAAACTTAGATCATTTCTACTGACTATCGGTGAAAAGTGGAAGCATTGTTTTGGCAAAAGAGAACTTTTCCCCCATGATTTCAGTGTCCAATCGATCCAATAATAATGTACAATACTATAGGTTTTAGATTGTTTCATCATGTTCACGGTATTTGAAGAATATTGTCCCTTGTGAATTTAAAAAAATATTGGCCAACTTTAGACGACTCTTAAATCCTTCGCGTAAAAAAGCCCTTAGTGTATTTGTAGTACTTTTCTCACGAAAAGAAGCGTCAAGTTTTAAATTTTCAATGGAAAATTGCGTAAAAAAGTATTGAAAATGGTATAAGTTCGAAAAATTGTATTCTGGCCATAACTTCCAAACTGGGGGATGTTTGAAAAATTTCTAGTATGAGCAAATGTTACACTCAACAAGACCTACAGCCTACACTAGGACACTTCAAAAGTTTTTGCTTTTTAACTTCATTTGTAGCACATTGTTACCAAGCAAGCTTCTTTGTTAGACTACTTTATTCGGCGATATAAACTGATGAACAAAATGTTCTCACCATACTCGGTTCTGGCAGCGTTTCTCCAACCCCGCGGGCATCGAACGCTTGCCAGATCTTGCTCCACTTGGTCTAGCCACCTTACTCTCTGTGCTCCTCTCCGTCGTGTACCAACCAAATTTCGAGTGAACACTAGTTTCGCCAGTTTTCAAGATACTGTGTTCGCCAGGGAGTTGCTCCAGCGCGTGATTCATCCTCGACCACCACACACCGCCCTCCTGCACGCCGCCGAAGATGGTTCTTAGCACCCGTCGTTCGAAAACCCCGAGTGGTCGCAAGTCCTTCACGAGCAGTGTCCACGTTTCGTGCCCGTAGAGTACAACCGGTCTTATAAACGTTTTGTTCAGGATATACATTGTGCGATGGCTGCGTCCTTTCCACCGCAGATACCTGTGAAGCCCATAGTAGGCACGACTTACCTAAATAACACACTTCCGGATCCCACAGCTGGTGTCGCTGTCCGGAGTCACCAGTGAGCCAAGGCAGACGAATTCGTCGACTACCTCGAGCTCATCGCCGTCAATCGTCACAGTACTGTCTAACCGAGCCCCGTTGTGCTCGGCTCCGCTATCCAGCATCTTATTCGTTTTGAACGTATTAATCTTCAGCCCAACCTCCTCTGCTTCGCGTTTTAGTCTCTTAGTGTACTTCTCTGTCACTGCCTCAAATGTTCTGCCGACAATGTCTACGTCATCGACAAAGCAGATAAATTGGCTGGATCGGTTGAAAATTGTGCTCCACATGTTGAACGCCGCTCGTCGCATAACACCTTCTAGGGCAATAATAACCAGTAGGCAAGAGAGTCCATCACCTTGCCGAAGTCCCCTTTGTGATTCGAACGCACCCGAGATTCTCACATAGCACTGGTTTCCATCCACCGTACTGCCCATAAAAGCATAAGAGTCCCATATGACTTTTAGGCAAATTCAAGTTTATTCCGTCAATGTATCTAATTTTGTTCAAATTTTCATATGGCTTGATGAAATTTTAAAGTTTGTTCTGAAAATTACTGGAAAAATACCATACCTTGCCTGTCCCATATTGAAAATAAAGGCATACGAGTCCCATCCTAAGTATATATTCAAATGACTTTAAAAACAACATTTCATATTTGTCATCAGTTAAAAGAAAAGTGTTCACATCAAAATATCATTGACTTGAATCATTTAAAACACAGTTCATGTTTGCGAAGCTCAATTAAAAATAAGCTAGAGACAAAGAACATAGGTCTGTTTTCGAAAAAAAAATCGAAAGATATAGTGAAGTTTTTATGAAAACTGTTTCCAGAAATCCTTCTTAATATCTGGGATGTGTGGAAGTAAAGTGATCAGGAGTGTGACCTAACAATCTGTAGAAATTTCTCGGGGGTTTTTTTAGGAATTTCATTGAAGACTCTATGTAGAACGAGCTTTCATCTATCATCTGTGATTGCTCTGAGATAAAAACATGCACTGATTCATGTTGCTATCCGTTGAAACCAAATCGCTATATTGCAATTCGTATGATTCGAAAATGTTGGAGTGAAATAAACTGTTCACATGACAGACACAATAAGGAATAATGATAAATACCTTGGCCGTCTTAGAATGCGTGGAGACTGATATGCTTTTATTTTTTGTGTATAGGGAGAAAATAAAGGCAAACGAGTCCCATCATTTATTTCCAAGCCTGGAACTCCTGCAAAGGTTCCTAGAACTCATGGAAATATACAATGTTCCACCTCATGAACATACAGTTGAATAAAACATACTTTTAGTTAAATCATAGTTATTTTATCATAAATTCAAAATTAGAACTTCATTTGCAATTTTCTCAATTGTGAGCATTTCCATATGGGACTCTTATGCTTTTATGGGCAGCGTAGCCTTAACCAGTTGGATCCACTCTCATATAGGGTTTAAAAATCGATGGCACTTTTGGAGAATCTGCCGCAAAGTGAAGATCTGGTTCGTTTTTGACCGAAGCCAGCTTGGTAACTTTCCACGAATCCATTTACTTATGGCGGCAGACGCTGAAAGATGATGGCAGCTATACGGTATCACGAATCTTAACAATCAGTCGATGCAAGCACTCGCCAACTTATCCGAACCCAGGTTGATAAGCTCTTCGTCGGCACCTCCTTTGCCGGTCGATTTGTTGTTGTTCAGCCGCTCGATGACATCCTTAACTTCGCCTATTGTTGGAAGTGGCACGTCTCCCTCCGCTGCTGCATCGACAATGTCAATTCCATCGCCGTCTTGGTCCTCTTGCTGTAGGGCATTCAAGTGTTCATCGAAGTTCTGCTTCCACCTTTCGGTCACCGCACGATCGTCCACAGGAATAATCCCTTCCATATCTGGGCACATTGCGGCTCGCGACACAAAGCCTGTGCGGAATGCGTTGAGTTTCTGGTAAAAATAGTTAGTTTTGCAGTCTTCTCTTTTGTCAATATCGCTCCACGTTCTGACCGGTAACTAGACACAACATAAGTACACGTGCAGCGTTCTTCTCGTTCTTCTTCTCCAGGACGTTCTTCGCTACGCAGTTGATGGTTGTTTTCACGGTCCAAGGTCCAACAGTCCTTGAGAGAGGTTCCAACAAACTCGCCCTTTTCCGGCTGCGATGCTTCAAGCAAATGCGCGTAGTTTTCAGCGACATTGATTTGTCTCAATCGCGCAAAATTGCACCATGGCGGGCGCCGGTATCGAGTGCTGTTCACAATAGAGAGTTTTGGGCGCATCTTCACCATCACTAGGTTGTGGTCCGAACCGATACTGGCGCCTCGGTTATGACGTTGGTTATGTTGTTGGTTTGCGATACTGTCTGATTTGGTGATCTCCAGATGTACTGATGTGGATGGTGATGCTGGTAGAAGGTACTACGTACAGCTATAATTTTAGTTTCTTGTATCTTGGGCAGCCGTTCTTCAGTCACCTCGTACACCAGCAGATCGTGCATTTTCTTCCACCGCGCATATCCACCGAGTGCTACCACGGAGTTGACGGCCTCTTCTTGGTTCGCTACTGAAAATAGTTTTGGCGGCTCTTTCGTCTGGCATTCTGGCTGCGATTTGGCTACATTACCTTCACTATATCAGCATGTTTGTATACTTGGTACAACTCGTGAATCATATGCCTGCGCCACATTCCATCTTCTAATTTACCGCCAAGTATCGATCGCAGGACCTAACGTTCAAATACTCCGAGCACTCGTCGATCAGCTTCCCCGATCCAGCAACCATGTACTTTGTTTTGGCATAGTTTATGCTGAGCCCCAACCACGCTACATACCTCTTGAAAAGCCTGAAGGCCTCCTCCACGGCCCTACGGTCAATATCAATGATGTCAATGTCGTCCGCAAAACCAAGAGCATGTATGATTTTGTGATGCTCGTACCGTTTCTTTGCACGTTTGCTCTTCGTAATGCACCTTCAAGAACGATGTTAAACAGTAGGTTAGAGATAGCATTCCCCTGCTTCAGTCCTTCTTACATTACGACTGATGTCTCGCCAGCTATCCGCACACATGATTTCGGTCCCTCCAGCGTCATACGACTCAGCTTAATTAGTTGCGTCGGCAAACCGTGTTCCATCATGATCAGCCACAGGTCACTGAGTCGTATGCCGCCTTAAAATCCACAAACAGTTGGTGAGTCTGCAAGTTATACTCCCAGAACATATCGAGGATCTGCCGCAAGGTGAAAATATAATCCGTCATGGAACGCCCTGCCAAAAACTAGCCTTGTGACGAAGGATTCCGTTAACGGTCTTAATCTGGAGTACGTGATACGGTAGAGCACTTTGTATGCGGAGTTGAGCAACGTTATGCCTCGATAGCCAACCAGTCGCTCGTCATTTGTTCGTCCGCCCAGATCCTAAGTACGGTCGGATGGATCGCAACGGTCAGCCGCTCACTTCCCGCTTTTAGAAGTTCGGCCGGAATACTATCCTTTCCAGCGGCCTTGCCGTTTTCAGCTCGCTAATCGCCTTTTTGACCTGCTCCTGTGTTGGTGGCTCCTTAGCTTGGTCGGTTCTCATAATCCTCATCCTGTTCATCCTTCGCTCCTCCTGTCTTTCACCGTTCAGTAGCATCAGAAAGTGCTCCGTACACCTGGCTGTAACCGTCGGCTTATCCGTAAGTATGTTTCCGTTCTTTTCATTACACATGACGGGCACAGGGAAATTTCTGCTTCGGACTCTGTTGACTATTCTATAGAAGCCCCGCGCATCGTTCGCTCTCTGTAACTTTGCGGTGGTTTACTCGCAATCGTTTCAATGGCCCCGTGAATACTACTCCACAACCCATTTATGTCTTCCTCTCGCTCCTTCTGCTGTTCTGCGATCTATTGATCCAGCCCTCTGGCGTATTGTACTGCCACGCCATCAGCTTTCAACCGCTGAATGTTGAAACGCGTCGTCCTCTCAGTGCGAGATTTCAGCACGTTCGGCAACCGTGCGCGGATCTTACAAACTACGAGATAATGGTCAGAGTCAATGTTTATTTCCGAAAAGACCTAACATCAGTAACATCAGAAAAGTGCCGACCGTCAATTAGTACGTGATCGATCTGGGAGCTGGAGTCCAAAACGTAAACCAAGTTACCAGTGTTTATCAAAAAAGTGAAGCTAAGAAGATTTGATGCGATTGTCGATTACAGAAAAAAACGACCCTATTTGAGGAAGAAGAAAGTGCTTTTTCACCATGACATCGCACCGACTCACACCTCCGCCGTCGCCATGGCCAATTTCAAATTGGGCTACCAACTAATGTATTCCCAGATTTGGCCCCGTGTGACTTCTTGTTGTTTCCAAGTTTCGAAAAGTAAGTTATCACCGCCACGGGTAGCTACTTAGCAGACCACCAGAAAACGTACTATTCATTTTTATTTCATTTATTTCATTTTAAGGCGACAGACGACAGGCGACGATCCAGTGCCGAATCCAGAATACGTCGCCATGTCCCTCGGTTTTGGGCTGCTATCCTCCAATCGCCCCTAACACCTATTTCGCGTGCATCCTCGTCGACAGCACACATCCAACGAGTGCTGGGTCTACCCCGAAGTCGACGACCTCTATCGGGATTCCTGCTAAATATAGCCTTCGCTTGACGCTCATCCGGCATTCTCGCTACATGCCCAGCCCACCGAAGCCTGCCGTGCTTTATCCGCTTAACAATATCCGCCGATTTGTACACCTGGTACACTTCATGGTTCATGCGTCAGCGCCAAACGCCATTTTCTAGTTTGCCTCCAAGGATTGAACGCAAAGTCCTACGCTCAAAAACACCAAGAGCTCGCCGATCAGTCTCTTTCAGCGTCCACGATTCATGGCCGTAGAGAGCCACCGGAAGAATCAGTGTTTTATAAATGCAAGTTTAGTACGGATTTGCAGACTGCGGGACCTTAGCTGGTTACGTAATCCGTAAAAGGTCGTGTTTGCGGCTGCTATCCGCCTCTTTATCTCACGGCTAACTTCGTTGTCACATGTCACTAATGTTCCCAGGTAAATAAATTCGTCGACTACTTTAAATGTTTCCTCTTCTAGCACCACCGCAACACCAATCTCCGACGGACTGCCACGCACTTTGCCAGTCACCATGTATTTCGTTTTGGCAGAGTTTTTGACAAGCCCTAATCTCGCAGCTTCCCTCCTGAGAGGTCCAAAGACCTCTTCCACTGCTCTGCGAATAATACCAATAATGTCGATATCATCCGCAAAACCTAGAAGCATGTGCGACTTCGTAATGATGGTGCCGCTTCTCTGCACACCAGCCCTCCGTATAGCACCTTCCAATGCGATGTTGAACAATATGTTTGACAGCCCGTCTCCCTGCTTCAAACCATCTAACGTCACGAAGGAGTCCGATATCTCACCGGCTATCCTAACGCTTGATGTAGAACCTTCGAGGGTGACACGTATCAGCCTAATCAGCTTTGTTGGGAAGCTATGTTCGAGCATAATCTGCCATAACTCATTTCTCTTAACTTAATCGTACGCTGCCCTGAAGTCTATGAACAGATGGTGCGTCTGCAAGTTGTATTCTCGAAATTTATCGAGGATTTGTCGCAAGGTAAACATTTGGTCCGTCGTGGAGCGTCCCCCTCGAAAACCGCATTGGTACTCGCCAACAAAAGTCTCCTGCAACGGCCTCAGTCTGTGGAACAGGATGCGGATGAATTTTGTACACGGTATTGAGAAGAGTTATGCCTCGATAATTGCTACAGTCCAGGCGATGACCTTTTTCGTAGATCGGGCATATGAGACCCTCCAACCAGTCCGAGGGCAATTCTTAATCAGACCACACTCTCAGCATGATCCGATGGATGGCACGATACAGCTGTTCGCTCCCGACTTTGAAGACTTCGGCGGAAATGCCGTCCTTCCCGGCTGCCTTGCCGTTTCTCAGCTCTTTCACTGCTTTCTTCACCTCATCCATGGTTGGTGGATCCACAGCTTGACCATCATTCTCAATAGTCATCCTGCTCATTTCGACTCCACTATTTCCCTCACCGTTCAACAGCACACTGAAGTGTTCCTTCCAATGCCTGACCACCTCTGTTTTATCGGTTATCAGGTTCTCTTCCCTATTATTGCACATGACAGGGGCTGACACGTTTCGACTCCTGAATCCGTTGACCTTCTTGTAGAAGCTCCTCGCATCGTGTCTGGAGAAGCAACCCTCCGCCTCCGCAAGAACACGCTCCCAATGCACAGTGGTACGAGAGCTCAAAAACGTGAACTTAACTCATTTGCTCTCTCAATAATGGTTTCATTGACATACTATCTTCCGAAGATATTTAGTATATTAAAAGGCTCAAATTATGACAAAAAGTTTTAGTTCGAAACTCAACCGCTAGTGGCGGTGCAAAATCTAACTTTTTAGCCGTACGTTTTAGAGAAATGGTATCTTCAGCAAAGTTATAGATAAAGTTATTACAAAAAACTTTGTCGAAGACACTTTTCTTCTAACTCTTCTTGTTTTGGGATATATAACGTTTCTTATTAGTCTTGTTTTTAAAATTAGTTTTTCTCGAATATACAAAAAACTGTAACATTTAGGTGGTAACAATGTTCGGCATATATTTGTATATCATTAAAACACACAATTTTGTAGAAGACACAAAATAGATGGCTTCCACACAAACCAAGTTATTGCCAAAAAATGTTAAAAAAAGCATCATTTTTTGTACACACCAAGAACACAAAATAGGAAAAACTAGCAGACGAAACCTGCATAGAATGAAATATTATCATAATCACTCTACGAAATCACTTTGATCGTTTGTCCCTTTTAGTATCTTCATTGCCTGATATGAAATTCAAAAAGACAGTTCATAGTGCAATTGCAGGGCGAATATGTCATAAACTTGAACTAGTAATAGCATTGGACAATTTCACGCCAAGAATCGATCTCACTGTATCGATCTTTTTTTTTTTGTACTGTAAATCTAGTAGGCATTTCCTAGTCCTTATTGGCATATTGGCTATCCGAGAAGGCACAAGAAAGCCGGAACAAAGTCATCAAAAGGTATGGTGAACTTGCTGAAATATTTGAAAACGAAAAATAATTATTGCCTTCATAGATACAGATTAGACCACACCAAAAAGTTTTCTAGAACAGCTTTAAATGTTGATTTACTACACCGTTTTCTGGAATCAACAGATCCAGTCATTACCAGTTTGCGAGACAAGCCAACTAATGAGCTTTGCGGTGATGCAAAATACAGGCTAGATGTTTATTAGGAGGATAATGCTAATTCTGATAATGATTTTTCAACTTTATATTTTTTATACATTTATTTTAGCAAAATTAAAACATAAAAATATAATTTAATTATTAGAACAATGCAATAGATAATACAACATTTTCAATTTGAAAAAAGTATGCAGTGATCAGTAACCTGGCCAACGTTTGACGTGTATTGTCATCGAAAACTTTGAGTAAGGCTGTTTTCAAAACAAAACTTAGGCAATGAAGATACTGAAAGGGACAAACGATAAAAGTGATTTCGTAGAGTGATTATGATAATATTTCATTCTACGCAGGTTTCGTCTGCTAGTTTTTGCTATTTCGTGCTCTTGGTGTGTACAAAAAATGATCCTTTTTTAACATTTTTTTAACACCACCTAAATGTTACAGTTTTTTGTGTATTTGAGAAAAACTAATTTTAAAAACAAGTCTAATAAGAAACGTTATATATCCAAAACAAGAAGAGTTAGAAGGAAAGTGTCTTCGACAAAGTTTTTTGTAATAACTTTATCAATAACTTTGCTGAAGACACCATTTCTCCAAAACGTAAGGTTAAAAAGTTAGATTTTGCAGCGCCACTAGCGGTTGAGTTTCGAACTAAATTTTTTTGTCATGATTTGAGCCTTTTTATATACTAGATATCCTTGGAAGATAGTATGTGTATAAAACCATTATTTGGAGAGCAAATGAATTAAGTTCATGTTTTTGAGCTCTCGTACCACTGTGCAATGCTGTCGTTTCTTCCGGCGATGGAGTCTCTTTTCAGCGGCTCTAGCATCTCGATATCTACCCACGCTCTGACGAGTCACAGCCGTGGCCAACATGTGACCCCTGGCGCGGTTTTTCTCTTCCGTCAATCGCTGGCATTCAGCGTCAAACCACTCATTGGACGCAGCTGCCGCAATGGTAACCAACACTTCTCGTGCTGTAGTGCTGATCGAACTGTGGATGTACCTCCACTGTTCATTCAGGTTCCCTTCAACTCTTTCCTCAATCCGTTTATCAACCTACTGCGAGTACTCTGCAGCCACTCCTTCAGTTGATAGCCGCTGGATGGTCAACTGCATTCTCCTCGTTGCCTTGGATTTCAACACGTTGGACAGTCGGGCGCGGATTTTGGCTACTACGAGATAGTGATCCGAGTCAACGTTCGGTCCTCTGAACAACCTCACGTCTGTAACGTCTGAAAAGTGCCGTCCATCAATCAGAACGTGGTCAAAGCTCTCCATTCGGGTGCATCCAGGTGTGCTTACGTATGTTCCGGCGTGCAAAATAAGTGCTACAGATAGCCATCCCCCTAGCTGCAGCGAAATTAACAAGCCTCAGTCCATTGTCGTTCGTAGTAGAGTGGAAGATTTCCCTACCAGTTACGGGGCGGAAGAAGTCTTCCTGCCCGACCTGTGCATTTGCATCTCCGATGACAATCTTTATATCGTGTCCTGGGCACTCATTGTATGTCTTTTCCAGGAGCTCATTGAACTCCTCTTTTTCGTCATCGGGTTTCTCTTTGGTCGGTGCGTACACATTTATTAGGCTGTAGTTGAAGAATTTGCCCTTAATTCTCAACACGCATAAACGGTCACTGATCGGCCTCCATCTAATGACACGCTTCATGTGTTTTCCAATTTGCACGAAACCGACTCCTCTTTCTGCTTTCACGCCGCCGCTATAGTAGATGTGGTACTTAAATGAAGTGTCCGCAATAGGATCTACTACCCGGAATTCGCGTTCTCCCGATTTCGGCCACCGTACCTCTTGGATAGCTGCAACCTCCACATTCACCTTCCGCAGCTCTCTAGCCACGATACTTGCGCGTGCCGGTTCGAGTAGAGTCCTTACATTCCAAGTACTGAGTTTCCAATAATCGTTGTCCTTTTTCGTTCGCCTAGGTCCATGCCGATTATTCCGTTCCGTATTTATATCTGGATTGTTCGTAGTATTTAATACTCGGTATGCTGCCTTACTAGGGCTGCGATATCTAGTCTCGCGACGGGGCTGTCGTCTTCGATATAGCTGGCGAGGCACCGCGTTTCATGATTCAGCCGCCCGCTCCGGATCAGACGCAGTTGTAGGCCTCCCCTAACATGGGGAAACAGCCTAGTGAATGACCACAATAGGATCTCAAGTGACACGTGTCCAACCATTCGCCAACCAACGTACTATTAGATGGGTTAAAAAAGTGGGAATATCTTTGGATCTAGTGGACCGAGCTAAAGGGAGTGTATGTAAAGAAATGAATCGCCACTTTTGTGAAAATTATCGTATTTCTTTGGTAGTCTAAGTTCATATTGGATCACCCTCGTACTGATAATGTTGCTCGGATTATTTAAATTAATCGTCGATAACGAACAAGTCCGCCAGAACGACAAATCGATTTGAACACTTCTAATTTTTTGGTGGTGATGACTATTTGTTACAGTCTCTTCTCTAAATGAATAGTTTCACATCATCCTATAGTTCTGCAAAAATGTGCTTTGTAGAGCGATGATGATGGCGCTGCTTGCCACCCGGCGCCTTCGTCATCATCATCATCATCGTCACCACCGCGCGTCGTTGTCTTGCACACGAGTGCACCAAGCACATAGTTGAGATAATGAAACAAGTTTTTCGGACCGACCTTTCTCGTACAAGTACGTCACATCTGCGGGAAGGCGTGGAATGGGGGGAATTGGAGTTTATAATCGCTTCACGATTATCTGGTACTAATATGTTGATGTTGGTGGCCTATAAATTCTGGAGCAGGAAGAGAAACATAGAGGGAAAACGATCGTCATACGACTAGAAGTTTGAATGCGGGAACAGGCAGCGAGCTAGATGTAGATTATATCATGTAGGACGATAGAAAGTATTTCAGTTATACAAGTCTCGCTGAGAAAGTGCAAAGGTCTTTCTTCACAGAAAGAAGGAAAATGGGATGGAGGAAGATCTTCGCAGAAAGATTACAAACCGTAAAAATTAGAGCATGTTTTCGGTATGGGAAAGATGCACGTGATGCTGAGAAGTTGTAAACTTTAATGGACCACATTAATCTCACAGCTTATGAGCTGTGTGACAAGATCGTGAAAGGTTTATTATCTAATAGCTTGGTGAATATTCTCATTTGATTCAATAAACAACAACAATGCAGCATACGTAGCACGCTTTCGTTTCTAAATTGGAAAAATGCCCAAACCTCTTTACCTCTTCACACTTTCGAGCGCCAGACATAACTCTTCTATATCCCTGTAGCTAACGTTACTAGACTTCATCGAACATATGTAGAGATCTATCAATAAATTCACTTGTCTTAATACGTACGCTGCCACAATAACCAACACCGTAAGTCCCGAAGACCAGAAACAGTTCCATATTTATCTTTCATTTTCGCCTTTGCCTAACAATCATCTCTATCCAGATCTGTTGACCAGAATCCCTCCCGCCGGCCGAAAGGATGCGGACTGGAGCTCATAATTTAATTTTATTACCAAGCCAGCATATTAAACCGTCATCCATATTTGGAGCAGAACCGACTTCTGCTGCAATATAACACTTCATAAAACACCACCACGAAACCAAGCTGGCTGCCTACTTAAAATTCAATGGCGCATCGAGACCGCACGATTCCGTCAGCCACGTCAGGCGGTAGATAATTGGCTCCTTCGGGTGCAATTCATCCCCTGTGCTCCCCCCTCTCTTGGTGAAAGGCCCAAACAAACAAGAGACCGATATAAAACTAAAGGATATCATCGAATCAACAGCGCCAATAAGGGCTGACAGTTTTATCACTTGTTTACTGAGGCCGCCAGGAATGTGCCTGGAAGCAACGAGAGCGCAACAACGACGGTGTAATTTGCAGCGGGGAAAGCCAATTAGCTGGGTTGCTTCTAATGACGTTCTGCAGGTTCATAACGTGCCGATGGCGCACAGTTATGCGCTCTCATGTATAACAAAACTAATGAAGTATGAGGGAGTTTGTATACGGTTTTTCGGCAACGCAATGTTTCTCGCATCAAGATCTGCGTTTTGGACATAATGCAAAGTGCATTCTGTGCCGAACACGCATCAGTACTGGACGTGTTTGGTGATCGGTCCGATAGAGTATAAAACAAAAGACGTGTGAACAAGTGTTGGCATTGTTTGCCTGGTCGAGTGAAATAAATCCGGGTTCAAGGTCGTGCCTTTGTGCAACTGTTTCGCATCGTGACTGCCAGCTGGTGCGTAAGCCGATTTGGCTGCTGGCTGGATTGTGCTACAGCAGTGGACGAGAAGAAGCCATCAGTGTCAGCGAGTTGTATCGCTGTGTGGAGTGATCTCACACCTGGCTCGCTGCTGGTGGCTGTTTGGTGCTGCTGTATTGGTGCTGCTGGCTGTAACGGCTGCTACTTCGAACGATCGGACAACCAACCTTACTGGAAGGGAGAAATAAAAAGGTACGTGTTCTTGTCAGCGCTAGTGCGCTAGACTTAGCGCGATGGATGTAGATCCCGCGCCACCATCCCCGAACCCCTCTGACCCTGACCCTTCTGTTACCCCCTCCCCTGTTCATTCTTCAGTCCCCCCTCGCCCCAGGCTTTACCCAGACGGAGCCCAGGGCAGCTATACTGTTTATTTTCGGCCAAAGGCAGGACCGAAATCAAAAAAGTTGAACCTCTTGCAGATTTCTAAAGACCTGACGAAGGAGTACAAGGGCGTGACCGAAATTTCCAAGGTCCGGCCTAACAAGCTCCGTGTCGTGGTCGGTAACCTGAAAGAGGCCAACGATATAGCTTGCTCTGAGCTCTTCACACGCGAGTATCGCGTTTACATACCCGCACGAGACGTGGAGATCGACGGTGTCATAACCGATTCGAGTCTGTCCGTCGAGTGTATACTGCAAAGTGCCAAAGGGTGCTTTAAGAACAAAACGTGTCCCGAAGTAAAGGTGCTCGACTGCAAGCAATTGCGGTCAGCATCGATCATCGGTGGTAAAACAGTATACACCCCGTCAGACTCGTTTCGAGTTACGTTCGCCGGGTCAGCGCTACCAAGCCACGTCTCGATCGACCGGGTTCGTCTCCCTGTGCGATTATATGTGCCTCGCGTCATGAACTGCCTGAATTGTAAGCAGTTAGGCCACACCGCCGCCTACTGCTGCAATAAGGCACGTTGTGGCAAGTGTGGGGAGAATCATGCGGATGATTCCTGCAGTAAAAATGCTGAAAAATGCATTCACTGTGGGGAGAGTCAGCATGAGCTCTCGACATGTGCGGTGTACATGCAGCGCAGGGATAAAATAAAGAGGTCTCTCAAAGAGCGTTCGAAGCGTTCTTACGCTGAGATGCTGAAGAAGACCGTTACCACTTCTCCCATTACATCAAACCCTTATGATCTGTTGTCCTCTGATGAAACCGATTCTGACGATTCACCAGCGGGAACATCTTACGCCAATCCTGGGGAGTCTAGAAAGAGGAAAAATATTTCCTCTCCTAAACTTCCCAGAAAAGGTCCTAAGATTTCTCAAAGTGAAATGAAAGTTACAAGCAAACCAAACAGTGCTGCGGAAAAACCGAAGCAAACTCCTCCTGGGCTTGCAAATTTAAAGTCCCAGAAGGAGTTCCCAGCACTGCCAGGAACATCTAAAACCCCAGTTGCTCCTTTTGCACTCCCAGTTGATGAAACAAACTCTGGATTAGTGAAATTTTCTGACATTGTGGACTGGATTTTTGAAACTTTCAATGTACCCGATCCAATTAAAATTTTTCTTACAGCATTCCTCCCAACAGTTAGATCATTTTTGAAGCAGTTGACTGCCCAATGGCCTCTCCTTGCAGCGATTGTATCCTTCGATGCCTAATTCAACTGCGTATATGAAGGATTCTATCTCTGTCTTACAGTGGAATTGTAGAAGTATTTTACCAAAAATTGATTCGTTTAAAGTTTTGATAAATAAAAACAAATGCGATGCATTTTCCCTTTGTGAAACTTGGCTTACTTCAAATATTGATCTCAACTTCCATGATTTTAATATTATTCGCCTTGATCGAGACACCCCATATGGAGGAGTACTTTTAGGGATTAAAAAGTGCTATTCTTTCTATCGTATTAACCTCCCCTCGATTCCAGGCATCGAAGTTGTCGCATGTCAAATGACAATACAAGGTAAAGAGCTTTGTATTGCCTCAATATATATTCCCCCCAGAGCACAGGTTGGGCAACGGCTGCTCTTTGATTCAATAGAACTTCTTCCCTCGCCACGTTTGATTTTGGGAGACTTCAACTCTCATGGCGTGGCTTGGGGTTCCCCATACAATGATAACCGCTCCTCTTTAATCTATAACCTTTGCGATGACTTCGACATGACTATTTTAAACAACGGTGAAATGACACGTATCCCGAAACCTCCAGCGCGCCCAAGCGCTTTGGATCTATCCTTATGTTCGACGTCGCTACGGTTGGATTGCACATGGAAGGTAATCCTCGATCCTCACGGTAGCGACCATCTGCCTATTCTTATTTCAATTACTAACGGGTCAACTCGCATGCGACCAATTGACATTCCGTATGACCTCACACGAAATGTCGATTGGAAGTTATACGAGGAAATGATTTCAAAAGCGGTCGAGTCGATTCAACATCATTCACCACTTGAAGAATACAACCTCCTCGCGGGCTTGATTCTCGACGCCGCGTTGCAAGCCCAAACGAAGAAATATCCCGGCGTAACGATCAAAGAACGGCCTCCCACTCCGTGGTGGGACCAAGAGTGCTCCGATGTCTACACGCAAAGATCCGACGCGTTTAAGGCCTACCAGACGGGAGGTATACCTGGCGACTATATACGGTATTCGGAGCTTGATACCAAGCTTAAAAGCTTGGCTAAAGCAAAGAAACGTGGATATTGGCGTCGGTTCGTGAACGAGACGTCGAGGGAGACATCGATGAGCACTCTTTGGAACACAGCCCGAAGAATGCGGAATCGCGTAACGGTCAACGAAAGCGAGGAGTCTTCAAGTAGGTGGATATTTGATTTTGCCAGGAAAGTATGTCCGGACTCTGTTCCTGAGCAAAACATTGTTCGCGATGCGTCTCCGGGCCACGACGCGATAGAATCACCTTTTACGATGGCAGAATTTTCAGTTGCCCTCCTGTCCTGTAACAATAACGCGCCTGGATTAGATAGAATCAAATTCAACTTGTTGAAGAATCTACCCGGCAATGCCAAGAGGCGCTTGTTGAACTTGTTCAATAAGTTCCTGGAGCAAAACATTGTACCGCAGGATTGGAGGCAAGTGAAGGTGATCGCCATCCAAAAACCAGGGAAACCAGCTTCTAATCACAACTCTTATAGGCCGATTGCAATGCTATCCTGTATCCGGAAATTGATGGAAAAAATGATACTCCGTCGTTTAGACCACTGGGTCGAATCAAATGGTCTACTATCAGAAACTCAATTTGGCTTCCGCCGTGCCAAAGGGACGAATGATTGTCTTGCGTTGCTTTCAACAGATATTCAGCTGGCGTATGCTCGTAAAGAACAAATGGCGTCTGCGTTCTTGGACATTAAGGGGGCTTTTGATTCCGTTTCTATTGACATTCTTTCGGGTAAACTTCACCGACAAGGATTTTCTCCAATTTTGAACAATTTTTTGCACAATTTGTTGTCCGAAAAGCACATGCATTTTACGCATGGCGATTTGGCAACTTTTCGCATTAGCTACATGGGTCTTCCCCAGGGCTCATGTTTAAGCCCCCTTCTTTACAACTTTTATGTAAATGACATCGACGAATGTCTGGCAAATTCATGCACGATAAGACAACTTGCAGACGACAGTGTAATCTCTGTTACAGGAGCCAAAGCTGCCGATTTGCAAGGACCATTGCAAGATACCTTGGACAATTTGTCTGCTTGGGCTTTACAGCTAGGTATCGAATTCTCTCCGGAGAAGACTGAGATAGTAGTTTTTTCTAGGAAGCATGAACCTGCTCAGCTTCAAACACAATTAATGGGTAAAACGATTTCTCAGGTTTTGGTACACAAATATCTTGGTGTCTGGTTCGACTCTAAAGGCACCTGGGGTTGTCACGTGAGGTATCTGATGAAAAAATGTCAACAAAGAGTGAATTTTCTTCGTACAATAACCGGACAATGGTGGGGAGCCCATCCAGGAGACCTTATAAGGCTTTACCAAACAACGATATTGTCTGTTATTGAATACGGGTGTTTCTGCTTCCGCTCCGCAGCAAACACACATTTGATCAAACTGGAGCGAATACAATATCGTTGTTTGCGTATCGCCTTAGGTTGCATGCAGTCGACCCATACGATGAGTTTGGAGGTTTTAGCTGGAGTACTACCATTGAAAAACCGCTTCTGGAGCCTGTCTTCTCGTATTCTAATCAAATGTGAGGTCTTGAACCGTCCCGTGATTGAAAATTTTGAAAGGTTAATCGAACTTAATTCTCAAACCCGTTTTATGACATTGTATTTCAATCACATGTCCCAAAATATTAACCCTTCTTCGAATATTCCAAATCGTGTCGACTTATCAAATACTTCTGATTCTACTGTGTTTTTCGATACATCCATGATAGAAGAAACTCGTGGAATCCCGGATCATTTACGCGTGCAGCAGATCCCTAAAATTTTTTCCAATAAATATCGAAACATCAACTGCAACAATATGTACTACACTGACGGATCACTTCTTGATGGGTCCACTGGCTTCGGTATCTTCAATAACAATTTAACCGTCTCCCATAAGCTCGATAATCCTGCTTCTGTTTACGTCGCAGAATTAGCTGCAATTCAGTACACCCTAGGGATTATCGAAAAAATGCCCACGGACCATTATTTCATCTTTACGGACAGTCTCAGTTCCATTGAGGCTCTCCGATCGATGAAAGATGTTAAGCACTCTCCGTATTTCCTGGGGAAAATACGGGAACATCTGAGTGCTTTATCCGAAAAATCTACTCAGATTACCTTAGCGTGGGTCCCTTCTCACTGCTCGATACCGGGTAATGAGAAAGCGGACTCTTTGGCTAAGGTGGGCGCAACAAACGGTGATATTTATGAAAGACCAATTGGCTTTAATGAATTTTTCGCACTTGTACGTCAGAATACGATCATCAGTTGGCAAAATGCTTGGACCAGAGGGGAATTGGGAAGGTGGTTACATTCCATAATCCCCAAAGTATCGACGAACCCGTGGTTCAAGGGGTTGGATGTAGGTCGGGATTTCATTTGCGTGATGTCCCGGCTTATGTCCAATCACTATAGATTTGACGCGCTCCTCCGTCGTGTTGGGCTCGGGGAAAGTGGTATCTGTGCCTGTGGTGAAGGTTATCACGACATAGAGCATGTGGTTTGGTCATGCCCTGTACACCGTGACGCCAGGTCTAAATTAATAGCTTCCCTGCAGGCCGAGGGTAGACAGCCGGCTGTTCCTGTTCGGGATGTCTTGGCGAGCCGTGACCTATCCTACATGTCCCTTATATACGTTTTCCTGAAATCCATCCACGCCCCAGTCTAGTCCCGTTCCCCTCCGTCTACACCCAACAAAACGACAAGAACACGTTTGAACCTTAAGCACAAAACCAGCAACCAGACCCCGCACAATAGAACCAGGACCCAAGGACTACGAGCCTCTGTCCCAACTCACGACATCGTGGCTCAGCAGAACGAATCCATACATGCCATTCGACGATTATCAGACGACCATTGAACAACAAAACACTGATTGGAAATCCCATGCTAGTTTTAAGTTAGACTTAATTTCAGCTCGTAGTCGGCAGCGAGGATAAAAAATTTGCTTTAGTTTTTAAGTCATCAGATATAATTGGCGCCGTTAAACATTAAATTGTATTTGTGCCGTGTCAAATAAATGTTATGTGAAGAAAAAAAAAAAAAAAAAATAATGCAAAGTAAAATGATTATACCGCAAACAAAACAAAAGTCGTAAAGCAAACCCAAGCTGAGAAGTTATTAAGGTGCTGTAATTAACCAAAGACGCAACTTATAATTAAATATATTACGAAATATTGTTGTTTGTCAGGAATGTTTCAAACAGCTTGCATTATTGCTCTGGAACTGGAATTCTGATGGCGATGTTTTGATCTCAAATCTTCCAGCAACTAATTTATTTTTTGTGTTTATATTTGAATTCTTTATTATTAAAATCAGACATAGGGGATCCGACTCCCTCAGCAGCTTATCTTCGGACAGGATTTCTACAGCACTCTAATGTAAAACCTGTCAGCCTGCAAAAGGCTTAACTTAATTTTCATTTTCAGTGCTTAACTTAACTTAATTTTCATTTTCAGTGCCAAGTTGGTCGAAACCGACAAAAACCCTCCTAAAAAAATAGTAGGAGGATGTCTCCAAAACACGACTGCATAACTGACGTAGAATGCGCACACTTCCCGACAATCAATTTTGTTGATTTACAGCTTGTTAGAAAAATTATTTATATTATCCTAGTTATTTAGAGCTAGGATTAGAAAAATTAAATAAAAATAAAAAATAAATATTGTCAATAATCAGATTAGTAAGATACACAACACAGAAATGGTTATACTGAAAAGACTAACGCGATTGAGAAACTGTTATACACAATCTGCGACATATAACCCTGAGGAGGTGGGCATGGGAATAATTAGAAGCAAGAAAAGGAAAGAAAATGGTGGGTGGTAAAAGAAGGGGGATCAAGAATTGAAAAACCGCCAAACGGTCAGAAGTACCGCGGCGTTCGTGTGAGAAAGAAATGAGTAAAGTACCGAATATTTGATAGAAGAAGGAAAAGAAGGAGATTTCACCCGCTTTAGTTACAACTTTCGAACAATTTATATCCGCGTAGGACCTTTTATTCTTGCATCAAAATAAATATTTTATACGTTTGTCATTTTCTCACTTCACACGATTAGGCCTAATTGTCGAAATTCACTTACGCCTAAACGTAAAGGAATTGCGGGCAGCGATGAGCTCGTTGAATCCTCAGGCAACTGGCTCTAACCGTAAAGGAGGACCCTTCTCGGTGGAGCCTTTACGGTCTCGTCCGTGGCCCATCGATTGCGCCAAAGAAGGAAGACGCCGAAAAACTTGCTTGGCCCTAGACAATCTATCCGATCAGCGCCGAACAGCAACCAAGTTTTCCCCTCGCCAAAACCATCAGTACGCAGCATCGCATCGCCAAATCCCAGCAAAGTAGCCGGTACATAGCGTGAGCAGAGTTGTGAAATTTCGACTCAGAAAAATTAAAATGATACAAAAGCAGTATCACTCTCACTCTCTTCAAACTGATATTGAGTGTCACCCGAGTCAATTATCAGTCAATAATAATGTTAGTGATATAGATGATATATCATAATTAATATCGAAATTATTTAATCTGAGCCAATGCATTGCTTAACTTCAATGAAATAGTTAGACACGTTCATCCTACAACGCATCAACATCGCTAGAGCAACATAGCGTGTGCGAAATCACAGTAATGCAGTAATGCCAGTCAGCATTACCACTGTCAACTGATTGGAGCTGAAAGCAATTATCACTTTCAGCTCGAAGATCTACAACATTGTCGAAAACCGCAAAGCTCTAGCGTGTAAGGGGCATCGCAACGCCATCTTCGCGGCTAAATTCCAAACTAATTCAAACATTCAAAATGAAGCCCCAACTATACTAAGAAACTTTGTAGAAGATCGGAAACCGATTAGTCAAACCCTGAGAGCGCTAAAAATTTCGTACCGCTAGATTCCATTCCTGGCCCAGTATGCATTGCAGCCGACAGATCGATTGATTCTCCTGTACCAACCCGTATAATTTACAGGTTCTGGCCGTGGCGTTAGCAGCCTTAGGACTGGCTGTGCGTCTTCTTCTACGTTTACCACCCACGTGGTAGGACCGTAATCACGAGAAAAACGAACAACAAAAGTGAACTGGAACAGATTTTCAAATATATACTCGAATTGCGCAAAAGTTACTGGACGAATGAATGATGGTGTGATGAAATTAACCCGTGCCATCTTAAATACCAACGGAGAGAACTAACGCGACAAGTGGGCGGGCCACACACATCATATTATGTAAGAAAGTAAATTAAGGTTATGCTGCGCTGCGGGTTGTTTTTTTAGTTAAAAAGACCGTTGCGCGCGAAGAGCATTAGTTTGCCGTCAACTGTTCAACCGCCAAGAAACTCATCATTAAGATGGCATCAAGAACACAAGTAGGCCACGGATACGTGGCAGAGCATCCAAGTTTTGCTTCCCGTACTGCTGCTGTAACCAGGAGAGCTGGGGAGCCAGGAGAGCTCGAGTACGCTGGGTCCGAAACTGAAGCTATTACGAATTACACTAGCTCAAAGTAAATTGTTCCGTTTCTACTGCCAAGTAGGGTAGATCTGCTTAATATAGTCCACTTCCTTTAGTAGACCACCTGAACACCTTTTACCAAATGAGACATGATAAATATACTTATTTTGATAAGTTCTTCGACAATGTCAATGATGTTCTTCACCAGAAATGTTGCAACAGACGTTTACTATAATATTCTCAACTAGCTGACCCGGCAAACTTCGTCCCGCCTATTTTAATGTTTAATTTAATAATTTCAAACTTTTCAAATTCGTTGATTTCTTGCGATTGGATTATATTGTGTAAAAATGATTGGTTTTATCGGAATGGCAACATCCTCGACTTTTGGCTTTTGTACTTTACCTCTATTCCGAATATATATTGGGTGCATTTCAGTTATTTTCGTTGTTTTCCAGAAACTGAAAGTGGTCATCTTCTAATTCAAAATGGTGTCCAGGGTCAATGCTTGGCTTCTCTACATCATTTCGATTACGGACATATTCATATGTAGTAGTATTCGGTTATTTTCAGCTGTTTCTTAGAAGTTGCCATTTTTTCAAATCAAACTGTTGTCTAAGGTCAATTTATAGCTCCTTGCATCATTCTGGATCCGGTGATATTCATATTGGGTGGTATTTGGTCACTTTGGGCTATTTTTCAGGAACCGTAAGTCGCCATCTTAGATTTAAAAATGGCATTTGGAGACAATTCCTGGCCCCTGAGCATCATTCTGGTTTAAGAAACACCCATATTGGGTGTTATTTGGTCATTTTCGGCTGTTTTCCAGAAATCGGATGTCACCATCTTCGAATGCAAAATGTGGTCGATTCTAGCTCCTGTGTATCATTCTGGTTCCGAAGATACTCATATTGTATGGAAATCGGCCATTTTTGGCTGTTTTTTAGAAACCGGAAGTTGCCATCTTACAATTCATAATGGTGTCTGAAGTCAATTTTCAGCTTCATTTTCGTTCCAGAGATACTCATATTGGGTGGTATTTGGTCACTTTGAGCTGTTTTCCGGACACCGGAAGTCGCCATCTTACAATTCAAAATGTTGTCTGAGGTCGATTTGTGGCTTCAGTGCATCATAGCAATTCCGGAAACACCCATATTGGGTGGTATTTGGTTATGTGCCGCTGTTTTTCAGAAACCGTAAGTCGCCATCTTGGATTTCAAAATGGCATTTGTAAACAATTTCTGGCCTCTTAGCGTCAATCTGGTTGAAGAAACACTCATATTGGGTGGTATTTGTTCATTTTCGGCTGTTTTCCAGACACCGGAAGTCGCCTTCATACAATTCAAAATGTTGTCTGAGGTTGATAGGTCGATTTGTGGCTTCAGTGCATCATAACAATTCCGGAAATACGCATATTGAGGGGTATTTGATCATTTGCCGCTGTTTTTCAGAAACCGGAAGTCGCCATCTTGGATTTAAAAATGGCATTTGAAAACAATTTCTGGCCTCTTAGCGTCAATCTGGTTGAAGAAACACTCATATTGGGTGGTATTTGTTCATTTTCGGCTGTTTTGCAGACACCGGAAGTCGCCATTTTACAATTCAAAATGTTGTCTAAGGTTGATTTGTGGCTTCAGTGCGTCATAACAATCCCAGAAATACCCATATTGGGTTATATTTGGTCATTTGCCGCTGTTTTTCAGAAACCGGAAGTCGCCATCTTAGATTTCAAAATGGCATTAGAAGACAATTTTTTGTCTCTGAGCGTTAATCTGGTTGAAGAAACACTCATATTGGGTGTTATTTGGTCATTTTCGGCTGTTTTCCAGACACCGGAAGTCGCTTTCTTCAAAATGTTGTCTGAGATTAATAGGTCGATTTGTGGCTCCAGTGCATCATAACAATTCCGGAAGTACGCATATTGAGGGGTATTTGATCATTTGCCGCTGTTTTTCAGAAACCGGAAGTCGCCATCTTGGATTTCAAAATGGCATTTGGAAACAATTTCTAGCCTCTGAGCGTCAATCAGGTTGAATAAACACTTGTATTGGGTGGTATTTGGTCAATTTCGGCTGTTTTCCAGACACCGGAAGTCGCCATCTTACAATTCAAAATGTTGTCTGAGGTCGATTTGTGGCTTCAGTGCATCGTAACAATCCCGGAAATACCCATATTGGGTGGTATTTGGTCATTTGCCGCTGTTTTTCAGAAACCGGAAGTCGCCATCTTGAAATTCAAAATGGCATTAGAAGACAATTTCTGGCCTCTGAGCGATAATCTGGTTGAAGAAACACTCATATTGAGTGTTATTTGGTCATTTTCGGCTGTTTTCCAGACACCGGAAGTCGCCTTCTTGCAATTCAAAATGTTGTCTGAGGTTGATAGGTCGATTTGTTGCTTCAGTGCATCATAACAATTCCGGAAATACGCATATTAAGGGGTATTTGATCATTTGCCGCTGTTTTTAAGAAACTGGAAGTCGCCATCTTGGATTTCGAAATGGTATTTGGAGACATGCCAGAAGAAGGAAGGGTATCGGAACATTATGGACATGTTTGTTACACCTAGAAACATTGACTTGCCAAATTTGGTTATATTTGCTTGATTGGTTCTTGAGCTGTGCGAAATTTGAGTTTCATTTGTATGGGACCCCTCCCTCACAAAAGAGGGAGGGGAGTCGAATTTAGAAAATCTATACCGAACCTCTTAGCAGAGTGATTGAGAAATCAAAGAAATAGTTATCGGTTTCCGTTATACTCTACTAGAAAGTTTTTTGGAAATAAATATGAATTTCAATATATAGTCCGCGCAAATATATATTTCGACTGTGACATACAGTCTTCCTCAGTGCTTATGTGGACTGGTAAAGAGCAAAGCGTAAATCCTGTTTTTTATTTGTAGTATGTAAAAATGAAAATTTAGCACTCTCAATTGGAGTTAGGTAGGGAATTATGCGGTCGATTGTTTACCGTACCATGTCTGGGGCTTTTGGGAAGCAGATTGAATAGCCATGAGGGGTGATTACCTGCGTCTTTGTTGAGAAGCGTGCATGAGTGTTGTTTATAAATTTCTAAACTTTCAGCTACGTCTAATTTCCATAAATTATTAACGGGGCGGAGGAGGTGAATGTTATCCGAAGTTAGTGGATGTTCCTCGTTAAAAATATGTTCAGCCACTTTTGATTTGAAAAGGTGTGGTGGGGCATTTTTTGAAACTTTACTTGCTTTTGTCACTTCTGCGAAATGTTCTTTGAAACGTATCCCTAGGTTACGTTTAGTTTGTCCAATGTAAACCATGTCACAGTGACTGCATGCAATTTTATAAATTCCAGCTTTGTTCAGGGTATCAATAGGGTCTTTGGTAGACCCCAATTTTGTTTTGAGTTGGGTATTTCTACTAGTGTAGACAATATCCATCCCAAATTTCCTAAATTTTGAACGAAGTGGGCGTGTCAAGTTAACGTCATATTCAACGGCTACCCTTTTCAGATCTTCTGTTATTGGGGTGAGTGTTGTAAAAGATTTCCGAATTTGAGCACGCTTCTTTTTATCAACAATGGCTTAAATGATACTTTAATTGTAGCCACTAAGATTAGCAATTTCGAAAATATATTCCAGTTCCTTTTGCTTGGCTACTTCACTTAGAGGTAAAGTTTTCCATGCGGTGGAGCATATGATGGAAGGATGCCATTTTATGCTGGAAGGGATGGTTTGAAGTGTTAGGTATTACCCGTTTCGTATTCGTGGGTTTCCGATAAATTTTAAATTCCAGGTCCGTAGACTTTCTGACTACAACGACGTCCAAGAAAGGGAGTCTGTTTTTCAGTTCTTTTTCAATTGTGAAGTTTATATTTTTATGGGTATTATTAAGGGATATGAAAAAAGTTTCAAGATCCGCCCTTTTCAAAATACAAAAAATATCATCCACATACCTCCACCATCGAATCGGTAAGATGTTCGTCTTCTCTAATGTACTTTCTATATTTGCCATGAAGAGCTCACATAGAAAGGGAGAAAGAGGATTCTCCATTGGTGCCCCTTTAGTCTGTTTGTAAAATTTACCACGAAATGTGAAGTAGTTTTCTTTCATGCAAAGGCGTGAAAGCTTCAACAAACTGTCAACTTTCTTTTTCCAAGTACACAGTGCAACAATTTTTTTGCCTTGGCTCCTATGTATGATTTTTTGATGAAGTTTGATGCGAAAATAAATTTCCCTGAGTTTGAACATATTTCAACTCAAGGGGCAACAATGGCGCCATCTTGAATTTTCGAGAAACCGGTAATTTTTGTGGTTTTTTCGACGCCATTTTGTTTTGAGGCCAAATATCAAAATTCTAAGAGTTTGTCCACATATTAGCATCCTTTTACCCATCTTTTGAAAAAAACAGATCTTAAATCGGATGTCTATTTAGGTACAACCTTCTTTCAATAACATGTATTTCGCTTCAAAGTGTCATTTGGAAAGCAATACACTCGCGCCCTTCGGCCGACTCACTGTTCGAGCGAATGCTGTCCTTACTCGCTACCGCTCGTTCGGACTTAACTAAGGGAAGAAAACTCTGTTTGAGTAGACCTAGCAAACCAGTAGATCAGTCGTTTGGGTGCGAGAGGCCGCCGCTTCCGACGGCGGGTCGGCGGCCGGCTCGGACTGCGGAAACCACGGTGGCTTAGTGCCGCCTCGTTTCCTTGCCCTCGATTATGCGTCTTCGCCGTATGATTTCAAGAAAAGTATTATACCCAACTTAAACTCTTTAGGAATCTATTAACACCTGAACTACATAATTGGATCTCATGCGATCGTACAACATCGTATCCATTCGTTCCATCAATCCATCGTATCCATTCGGCCTCGCGTCCTTTCGGCCTCGCGTCCATTCGGCCTCGCGTCCATTCGGTCTCGCGTCCATTCGGCCTTGTGTCCATTCGGCCTCGCGTCCGTTATGCCTTTTGGCAGTATGCCTCGTATCCATTATGCCTCACATCCATCATGCCTCGCGTCTGTATGCCTAGCATACTATACCTAACATCCATATGCCTAGCATCCATATGCCTTGTGTCCCGTCCCCATAAAAAGTGGTGTTTCGATTAGAGAAGCTTCCACGATCCACCGTAATGTTCCGTGCAAGCAGCAGCTGCATTGTAAAGGATTCCCCATTTCGAAAGAGCGGCAGCAGCAGTCTAAAGTTGCAAGATTTATTTGGAGAATTGACTACGAAGCGAGTAAAAAATGGTTACATGGTCTATAGATGGTCCTTTATAATTCGAAGCATTCTGCGGCATGGTGTAATTGTTCACAACTGAAATACCTGTTACACAGTGGACTCACCATCTTTTAAAACTGGAATAGGCTTTGGGGGTTTCTTAAGAATCTTCGACAGTTTCCAAAAGGGTTTTGAATATGGTTTCAATTTTTCAACTTTAGTCTCAAAATTTTGATTTCTCAGAAGAGTAAATCTATGTTTAATCTCTTTCTGTAAATCTTTATAAATAATTTTAAAAACTGGGTCACGAGAACGTTGATATTGACGTCTGCGGACATTTTTCAAACGAATTAGAAGTTGAAGATTTTCGTCAATTATTGGTGTATCAAATTTCACTTGAGCCTTTGGAACAGAATAATTTCTGGCATAAACAATTGCACATTTCAATGCTTCCAAAGCGGAATCAATATTTACTTCGTTTTGCAAATCAAGCTCATTATTAAAATTATTCTCAATATGAGTTGTGTATCTTTCCCAATTAGCCTTGTTATAATTAAAAACAGAGCTCATAGGGTTTAAAACTGATTCATGTGATAAAGAAAAAGTTATTGGAAGATGGTCAGAATCAAAGTCAGCATGTGTGATCAAATCACTACATACATGACTTTGATCTGTTAGCACCAAATCAATTGTTGATGAGTTTCTTACAAAAGAAAAGCATGTAGTACTATTCGGAGACAAAATAGAATAGTATCCTGAAGAACAATCATTGAATAAACTTTTGCCATTGGAATTACTTTTAAAAATTATTCCATGATCGATGTTTAGCGTTAAAATCGCCGATTATAAAAAAATTTGAACGATTTCTGGTGAGTTTTTGTAAATCACCTTTGAAATAATTTTTGTGCTCACGTGTGCATTGGAATGGTAAATATGCTGCGGCAATAAATAAAATCCCAAGTTCAGTTTGAACTTCAATTTACAAAGTTTCAATAACATTTGTCTCAAGATGGGAAAGAGCACGATGTTTGATTCGGCGATGAATAACAATTGCAACTCCGACGCCGGAACCCTGAATGCTATCATATCTATGAACCACGTAATTGGGATCATAATTTACAGTTGAATCGCTTTATAGCGACATCGCAGGGGACCGTCGTTATAGGGAAATGTCGCAATAAAACGAATAATTTTTATGAATATAGAGTAGAAGGGATCATTGAGAATGTCGCTATAGAGAGATTTGTCGCTATATAAATTGTCGTAATAGAGGGATTTGACTGTAGTTTGATGTTAGGTTTCAAAAATATTTCAGTAATAATTGCAATGTGCACATTATTTACTGTTTAAAAATTAAAAAGCTCATTCTCATTCGGCTTTCAACGAGCGAGCATTCCAAATTAAAATTTTGATTGTTTTATTTAAAATCATTGCTAAATTTTAAATTAGAAACAATTTTAAGTGTAAAATTTGTTCCAATTTCATTTGCTTCAAACATGGAATTTGCCTGCAACATGGCGTTCATAAGATTGAACATTGCCTGTTGCAGAAAAGAAAGATTACCTGCCGTAATAGGCCCCAAGCAGTTGACATTAGAAAACATATTTTCGGTAGCAACATTGGCAATATTGGCAGACTCAACCCCTCTCCCCCCCCCCTCCTTCATGCGTTACGTAATTTATGTACGACGCCTTCCTCCATTTGTCTGATGTGCGGCCATTAAACACAAAAAGTAATAAAATATTGCTCTAAAGCAGCGGTTCTCAACATTTTTTTGTCCGCGTACCCCTTGGCAATATTTTCCAAATTAATTGTACCCCCTGGCTTCTACTGTCCTCGCAGAGTGGGAGAAAGTAGTGGTAGATCACGTTGTGGTAGTCTAGACCAGGTTTCAAATTGGACTATAGTTTGTTTCATTGCTGCAGTCATGTTTTGAGAGCAAGTTTGAACAATAACTGAAGTTTTATAAAAAAACATTGCTTCGTCCGCCATTACTGATTTTTCTTTCGCGTACCCCCTGAAGGCTCTCGCGTACCCCTAGAGGTACGCGTACCCCAGGTTGAGAACCGCTGCTCTAAAGTAACAAAATCTTCTCCGTTTGTTTTGGGTGTAACCGTTCACTTCTTGTCCAGCATGAGCATTGCCTGTAGCAATTTTTTGCACAAGACTTTTTTCTCTTTCATGCTCTGTTTTTGCTGCTCGCAGAAAATCCAGCACTTTTTCTGCTTACACCACGAATCACTCTAGTACGCCGTGGTGTGCACTGCTGAGATAAATTCGATAGCAATCGAAGAGCAACCATGCTTGACGGGCGGCTGGATTTTTTGACAGTTTAGATGCAGAGCAATATATTTTTCTACCTAGATGATCTCCTCATTTGATAGTAAAAGCAATGCAGTGAGCTTGGTTGTGTAGTCCTTTCATGTAAAAAAGCTCACACCAGTTAATTTTCTCGCTGAAGTGATATTTTAGAAATCACCGCAGTGTTTTTTGCATGCTTCTCAGATACACACGATTCGCTGCTCTCTGCAAGCCAGTGCGTCGCTTTACCCAGTAGTGTGAGAGCAGTTGTTTTCGCAGTGAAAGAGAATCTCCTTCATGTTAGTTTCTCTTCAAATGGTTTGTAGTTACTACACATAAAATTAATTTGAAAAATGATCCCTGTCTACGATCACCGGATTGATGGGCTGTTGGAAGAATTATCCGTAACAGGATGAAGTGATACATTAACGAAAATTCAATTTTTGAAGATGATCATCTGAAGATTACTCCAGTGGAACTGCTCTTCTAGACATAGAAAAAGCATTCAATAGTCTTAGTATAATGATTTCGTTACAAAATTGTTCGCTTTTAGTTTTATAATTTTCAACTGATTAAAATTTGATAGAGAAAAGGTTTGTCTCGAAGTTCAGTCTTAAGTTCAGTCCTGTACAACATATTCATTTAAGATTTTTCTGGTTTACTTCGAAAATGCACCATATTTTTGTTCCGTGATGACAAAAACAAAAAGTCTAGTCAAGCTGCTATTTAACAAGAAGAAAACGCTTCAGAACCAACTTTTGACCAAAATCGTTGCAATCCTCAATAGCTTCGAGAAGCCCTCTTTATAGTCAATCAAACTTTTATTCTTTGCTCTCCTGCGAATACAAAAATACGCTGTCCACAAACTAATCTAACATTATTTTTATACCATGGAAAGCTTTCGTTGAAATTTTACATTACTTTTTTTTATTTCGTTTCAGAGTGCGGAAAATGCAAGATCGGCACCAAGCGGCTAAACCTAAGCAAGTTTTGCAAAAGAGATTACGGTAAGTGTGAAAGTCCGTCCGACAGGTGCACTGTTATCTACGATTTTTTATATGCACGACCAATCTCAGTCAATTTGTTCAATTGCTAGTCTATGAAAGATAATTAGCTACACTATTGAACAGTTTTTTTTTTTTGCAAGATTCAATACACATTCATAGTCATCACTGAATAACAGTAACAAAAGGCGTAACAAATTAGTGAAGTTAGAAAAGTTAGTGAAAGATACAAGTCATTTCCCGGTATCATAATGCTTCATCCGCACAAATGGCACCGAGATAGGAGGGCAGTCGTTACTGCGAAGAAAATTCCCGTGAATACGACAACGGGCGTCATTCGGCGGACGATCAAGTTTTTATGAATGTCATTTTCTGTGCGATTTCACGGATTGAACCATTGCTCGCTTGCGCTGGCTGTAATCCGCTGTAGAGCAACCAGTTAATCGACGTTTTATGATGCCCGTTTTGCATCGTAAAGTTAATCGCTTTGATGGATAAAATTATCATCCATAATTTATTTTTCTTGTTCACTAAACTTTTTTTGTTGTTGTATTCAAAAGCAGTTGATTCCCGTAAGCAAAGATTGGAATGTCATAGAGTTTCTCCAACTAAACCCATTGACATAGTTTGGTACGATGCTCTGCAGAATAGTGCTTGAAAAGACATACACAGTATTGTAATCTTTGTAGCACAAAATATCCGAAACAGAGTTCACAATAACTCATAAGAAAAGACCATTTCATTTGGAAATAAGCATATAATCCAATGTGAGTGTATAAGGACATTTCCAAACGAAAGATAACTTTTCATCCTCAAACAACCTTTGTAGTAAGGAAGAACAGAAAATGTGCTTCTCGACCTAAGTGTAGTATGTTGTTTTTCGGCTTGTAGTGTAAATCGGATGTATGCATAAAATATCCCTTGCGCTTTTTCGAATGCTGTATTTCCTCGAACAGTAAAACACCAATGATAAAACGATAAAACATTATCGTCTACATATCAATTTCTAGTTAATTTTTTGTATAGAATTTGAAAAGGACAAATCTATAAAGATATATATTCCATTTTAAATGATCGTATATCTTGCAGTATCCGATGTTACATATAACTGTGTAGTGTACATCATGCTATTCAGAAAACTCGAGTAATTCTCGAACGGAAAAAAAATAGTTTGCTTTCTTTCATTCCGAGTATCTCTTCAGCAGTACAACTGCCCTCACGCTCCACCCAATTGTAGTCACATCCGTCTTGCGACCACTTGGAGTGACACACGGAGTGCAAACCACTCAACTCAATCTCGTCACCCTCCTGAGCTGAAGGCTGACAGACAGGGATGATGAATGAATGAAACGCATTCTGGCATGAATGTACATTTTATTAAATTTTTCTTTCTCATTCGCATCTATGTGTATATGTCGATTTGACTATCGCACTGGAAACTGGCTCCAGGGAGGAAATGTGCTCTGCTCCAACTCAAGCCCGAAATGTGCCTGAAACTCCAGCAGAACTCAGACCTCAGTCTGCAGCATTCGTAACAGAAATTAATTTTTGATGCTGCCCGGCGGGCTTCCGATACTTGTAGAATGCCGAACACCAAAAAAGCCGAATGGTAAAATGTATGAAATGAAAGCCCCCGTACGGGCGGATCCTTGTTGGTTGGCCGGAAAATGAACGCTTAGGGACGTATTTGTTGTTTACACACTAAGACGCCGGATCGGAACCGGAGAAGCATAGGCGTTTGGGCTTTACAGGCAGCTAGGGTTTTTGGTTGGTAACATGTGAAAATGAAATGAAAAATGGTTTTTGCTTCTTTTTTTCCTTTCTAACCGACGGCTAGGCAGACGGGCTTGGAAAAGCTTCACACATTGTCGACTTGGGCATGTAATCTCCCGGGGTTCTATAGGGAGATAGCATTCACAGTTGAGCTTTGTTATAAATTGTGAAAATATTAGAGGAATCATCGAACTCCACGTAGGATACTATTCAGTTACGAACGGCGAGAGCCAACGATAGCAGAGTTCATTATCTCTGAGGGATTTTAGAAAGCTATAAACAACGATTAAAACGATCACTTATGTTTGAAGTCATATTCAGTTGTAATTGACAGTTAAAGAATAAAACGGAAAGCGGAATTTTTGTGTTTTAGAGAACCACGCAGGCATAATTTACAATATTTGCAATATTTACAGATTGAACCAAATTTACAAATTCCAAATATGAAAAAAATGCGAAAAAAAGTTGAAATTTAAACAAGTCTATTATGAAAAAAGGACTTTCATTTGAAGTAAAACGAATTCGGACACTCCTTTCGATAGATATCGGCATTTATTGTTCCTTTTACAAAGAAACTCGCCGACTTCAATCCCCAGGAGAAGATTGTCTGTGGTCCCGGAAATTTGTGGTCCCGGAAGACATTAGTTTGCATAAACTTCATCGTCCATCTTCTGCACAATCCGATGGCATAGCTTCCAGACTCCGGTTTTGGCTCGCGATTTTTGCTCAGCCGTTTGTTTCTGCTCCTTTTGTGTCTTCAGGTTGTTCCGCTTTCGATCTGTTGTACCCAAGGTTGCATATTCAATAGGTTCAAAGAATGCTTTATCGCTGCGTGCCTCGCTCCAGTCCTTGTAGTGGTGATGGACGTCAAGACCTATCTCACCCTGGATGGCAACGATTGGCAGGGCACTTCGTTTCTTATTTCCTCCACGAATAAAGTGAACTCCGGGGTGAAGTTCTTTTCACACATCAAGTTCCCTAAGAAGGTGCTGCTGTGAATGATGTGGTATCCAAGTCGGCTAACTCGCCCAGCGTCCCCCACCTGAAAAAAGTCAATATTTTGATGCAAACGATTCTACTGAACAAAATTCGAAAATTATTTTTTTCCTATAAAAGATGTTTCATTTAAAATCTGCACCGCCAAAATTCAATCTCAAGATTCGAGTTTTCATCCGATTGCCACCAAATCTTCTAAGAGTATAGAGAAACAATAGGAGCTTGTTTTGGCATCATTCATTTATTTCATTTCACCTGTATAACCAAGTGCTCTAACCTTAGTCCTAACTCCAGCCATAAGATTTGGCATGACTTCAGAATCGATAGGCATTAGACTTAACTGGCTCCTTGAAACATTAATTTGTAGTGTGCCGTGTCAAATAAATGTTGTTTGAACTTCAGAATCGACCGTTTAGATTTCAGTTCCACTCTTCATTTTCAATGCATTATTAGTCTTCATTTCTTCGACATTCTTCACATCTTTAGGTTGGTTTAGAATGTGTCCTTTCATAATGGCCCAGTACTTCTCGATCAGGCGCAGTCACGAAGTGTTTAGGGGGTTCAGCTCTTTCGGCATAGAATTGACTCCGTTCGTCTTGTTCGCCACCTTCTTGGAGTAGTGACAGGATGCCAAATGGCATGAGCAAATGGCTTGCCAAATCAGAAACTTCTAGGCAAATTTCGAGACCTTCTGCGTCTCAAAATTCTTGGAATCATCAAACTTATCATTGGTCGTCAAGTGCAGGTTTCCAGGAATCTGCTTAATGTCTGCTTTGATATACGTCTCATCATTCATCACGCAACAGTGTATCTTGGTCAACTTTTGGTCGTACAACATGACTTTTCGCGGTCATATTTTGCGATTTGTATTTGAGTATAATGATCAATCCACTTAACAGTGAAAAGTGAATTTTACTTTTTACATTTTTACATATAAAAATTCATCGTCTTCGGCAAAGTTATAGCGAATTTTATAAAAAACAACTTTGTTGAGGACACCATACTTCTATCTGCCTATTTGAATGAACTTATGTGGAGTTTTCTACAGATTGCCGCTGAAAATCAGTTTTTTTCATATAACTTTTAGTAGCGATTTTCTACAATTTTTCAATGTTCTATAACATTGTTTGCTATAATAAAATAAACAATGTCTTCAAAGGAAGTATATTTTTATCTCGTATATTATTTATCTCGTATATTTTTATCTGGAATATTTTTATCTACTTAAATAATCTACTTATATCTACTAATAATAATAATCTACTTATATCTACTTATAATAAAATATCTACTAATAATAACTTAAAAAATCTACTTAAATCTATATCTCGTATATTTTTATCTACTTAAATAATGCACTAATTCACACTAATTATTTTTCACTCAGAAAAAAATTATTTTGGAGCCATAGTGTCTTCAGCAAAGTTGTTTTGTTAATTATTTTGCATTTTATGAAAGTTAGAATTTTGTGATTAATCTACCCAAAAGAGAGAAACGAATTTATTTTTTTTTATTTTTGCATATAAAAATCTACTTTGCTGAGTAGAGTTTTAGCACATTTTATATGAAACAGCTTTGTCGAAGACACCATATTTCTATCTGCCAATTTAAATGAACTATTGTGAAGTTTTCTTAAGAGTGCCCCTTAAAATCATTTTTTTTATATAACTTTTTCTAGTGATTTTCTAAAACTTTTCAATGTTCTACGATGTTTTTCAGTATAATGAAACACATGAGTTTACCGAAGGAAGCTTATTTTTATGTCTTATAATTATTTAGTTATCAGAGCGGGGGCCTAGTGTGGTTGGTAACGTCTCCGTCAACCACGCTCGACGCCTGGGTTCGAATCCCACCGCCGACATAGGTGTCGATGGTTGTGAGGTGGCGTGATCCACTCACAACCAACCCAACTGGTCTAGATTCAATCCTAGCCGACACCGGGAGATTTTCTGAGGCGAAAAAATCTCTGGGATCACGCCTTCCATCGCATGAGGAAGTAAAGCCGTTGGCGCCGGTCCGTTAATAAACGGGTCGTGAGTTAGGGTCCTGGGTGTGGAGTTGCCTCCCTGGGCGTCGGTGATTGGCCACAACAGTGACGGAACAAGACCGACGGAAAATAAGCGAGAATAAAAAAAAAGTTATTTAGTTATTGCAGATTTCGGTTAAAATAGTGTACCAATTTACTTACAGATATAAACACAAAGGACAGCGGGAGACAAATGCTTATATCCGGATTGAATGTTGTTTTAGTTATACTTTAATATAGAAATGGTTTAGTCTGCAGATATTTGCAGATTTCAAAGATATCTGTTAGTAAATTAATGCATTATTTTGATAAAAATCATCAATATACAGAGAAATATATGAGATAAAAATAAACTTTCTTGGCAGACATTGTTCGTTTTGTTATAGCAAACAACATTGTAGAACATTGAAAAAGTATAGAAAATCACTACTACAGGTCATATTGAAAAACCTGATTTTTAGTAGCAATCTGTAGAAAACTCCACATAAGACCATCTAAATAGGCAGACAGAAATATGGTGTCTTCGACAAAGCTGTTCCTTATAAAGGGTGATTTTTTTGCTATTTGGTTTTCGTGTATTCAGATTTGACAGTTCACGCGGGAATTCTGACAGCTGTCAAAGTCTTTTTGGTTAAATGGGTATGTCAATAAGCAACATTGCCGCATTTGGATCGAAAAGCAACCAGAGGCAATACAAGAATCGCCAATGCACCCAGAAAAATGCACGGTTTGGTGCGGTTTACACGCTGGAGGCATCATTGGTCCGTACTTCTTAAAAGATGGGGAAAATCGTAACGTTACGGTCAATGTCAATTTTTTGTCGGAAATGGAAGAGCTGGGTCTTGTTGACATGTGGTTTCAGCAAGACGGAGCAACGTGCCACACATCGCGCGAATCAATGGACATATTGCGAAATGAGTTCGGTGAGGTCATCTCACGAAATGGACCAGTGAATTGGCCTCCTAGATCATGTGATTTAACACCGCTAGATTATTTTTTGTGAAGCTACGTTAAGCCTCTCGTCTATGCGGATAAGCCAACAACAATTCCAGCCTTGGAAGACAACATTACACGCGTTATTCGCGAGATACCAGCCGAAATGCTTGAAAAAGTGACCCAAAATTGGACTCTTCATATGGACCATTTAAAAAGTAGTCGTGGCCAACATTTGAATGAAATTATCTTTAAAATGTAAATGGCATAAACCAATTACCGGCTCAAATGAATATTTCATACAGTTTTGTAATTTTTATGTTTTATTTTTTTTTTTGAAGAAAAGCCAAATTCTTTAAAAATCACCCTTTAAAATGTGCTACAACTTTGCCGAAGACGATGAATTTTTATGTGCAAAAATGAAAAAAGTAAAATTCGCTTTTCACTGTTAAGTGGATTAATCACAAATCAATAACTTTTATAACACGGAAAATAAACAATGGAACAACTTAACTGAAGACACTGTGGCTCTAAAATCAAGTTTTCTGGGTCAAAATAATTTCGATCACGTTTTTGCAACTTTGGAAACAGTGTGCATCAGGTACAAGTCGGCCATCTCTACTGCTCGGTTTGTGCTTGGGATTGTCCTACCGCACCCACTTTTCGTTACCAGTTACTATTCGACACAAAAACCCCTTCCTTGACTAAACGCCGTTCAACGCGCCTTCGCGAGACCCACGTACCTTGCTTTTGTACACTTCCGATAGCTTTGTGACGTTTTTCAAACGCCGGTCAACTTCAAGCGCGGCGCTCTGGACACGGGGGATATTTGCCAACGTCGGCGCCCACATCCGATCATTTTGCAAGACAAAGAGTTTCTCATTAGAAAACACGAATTCCTGACCTGCGTGCCGCGAAGTATCAGTTTGGCTTTGTCCAGCCTCTTCTTCGTTGTGGCCTCCGTTACCCAGTGAACCGCACGTTTTTTGTACGGTTTGTATCCAAGGTCCTTAGTCATGATGGTGTGGGCAGTCCCGACCGACGCATTCGGGTCAGCAGCGGTCTTCCGGATCCGCCTTTCATTTTTCGACGCCTTTCATTTTTCGACGAACCTACTCCTTCACCACCTTGATAGCTGCTGGCGTCCTCACCGAACGCGGCCGCCTGTTTTGTGCACGTCCGTGTCCATCTCCTGATACTGACGAACGGTGGTATAGGTGATATTCCGCTTCACTCCGTGGCATTTCAACCGCAAAAATATGTCGCCGGGTCCCTCACCTATTGTAAATAACTTTGCTAGGACGACGTGTGCGGTAAACAAACAACAAATGACAACAAGTCGACACCGTGTGCGTCTTTTAACCTATATGTATATGAAAGTAAACTTGACACCAATACTTATACACAGAATGCGCATGGTGTGCACCCTCATAACGATGAAGAGTTTATTGAACACGCTGTAAATTTCGCGAACCACTCTCCGCAAGAACAATCATTTTAGAAATCAAATCAGATTAAAAAACATTTTAGTTTGAAATCGCACCAAACTGCCCTACTTCTCAGTGTGCGTTCGAACAAAATGCGTGCATAGCAAGGAAGTTGACATAACTGCCGAAAATGGTGGAAAAATTTAAAACCTGTCAAAATGGAGGACAGAGGAGTTATCCTAATAAGATTAGTGCAAAAATTCAACAACAAAATATAGTCTGTTCCAGAAACTATAAGCACACCTAATGTTAACGGTCATTTTGAATCGATTGAAATGTTTCGAATTCTACTGGCTGCGTCCTTTTGTTTACACATTTCTGTACGTCATAACATCAAAAAACGGTTTAGTATCTGATTACTTTTCAAAATGCGTGGTCTCACTCCAGAGAAGAGAAAAAGTATTGTGCACATGTGGTGCACTGTGAGTGGAATGTCATTGCGAAAATTGGCCAAGGAAGAGGTATGAGCGTCGGAGCGGTACGAACAACTATTAAAAAATATAGAGAACAGTGTAGTTTTGATGATGCACCGAGGAGTGGTCGGAAATCAGGCCCTGTAAGTCCTGATATCGACAAAAAAATCAGGGATGCCTACAAGCATCCATCGGCTTCCGTTCGGGATGTGGCGAGAAAAATTGGGACCTCGACGTCTAATGTGATGCGTGCTAAAGAGCGACTTGGGCTCAGAAGCAGAAAAAACCTAAAAGGAATCCAAATCAAGCCGCTTCTGTCAAACCAAGAGCCCGGACACTGTATGATTCACTATTATGCAATAGTTCTGGGTGCATTATCATGGACGATGAATTTACCACTTACCAATCAGACGAGAGCCGTTGTGGCTCGTGCTGTATCAAGAATTTGTCGCCATGTTGCTCGGTTTGGGGCTGTGTTTCGCCAGTTCCCCAGGCGTCTCATCACCCGCAAGTCTCCTTCGATCTGGTCGAGCCATCGTGCACGCTGCGCCCCTCTATTTCTGGTGCCAGCAGGGTTGCTGAAGAGAAGTGATTTCACAGGGTTGCCGTCCGGCATCCTTACGACATGACCGGCCCACCGCAACCTATTAACTTTCGCCAGGTGTGCAATGGGATTCTCTCCAAGCAGCGCGTGCAGTTCGTGGTTCATGCGCCGTCGCCATTCTCCGTCGTCCGTCTGTACTCCACCGTAGATAGTCCGTAGCACCTTCCGTTCAAAAACTCCAAGAGCGTTAAGGTCCTCCGCGAGAAGCGTTGTCGTCTCGATCCCGTAGAGGACTACCGGTCTTATCAGGGTTTTGTACAGCGTCAACTTCGTGCGTCGTCGCACTCGATTCGATCGAAGTGTCTTCCGGAGTGAAAAGTAGGCACGATTTCCTGCCTGGATGCGTCTCTGGATCTCTTTGCTGGTGTTATTGTCGACGGTCACCAGTGACCCCAAATACACGAACTCACCGACCACCTCAAGCTCATCACCGTCCACAGAGACTTGAGTTGGGAGGCTGATGTTGTTCTCCTTGGAGCCTCTCGCTCGCATGTATTTTGTTTTCGACGCATTTATCCGCAATCCGATCCGTCCAGCTTCGGCTTTCAGTCGGGCGTAAGTTTCCTCCGCCGTCGCAAAGTTACGTGATATGATGTCGAAGTCATCCGCGAAGCCCAGAAGCTGAACAGACCTTGTGAAAATTGTGCCCCTCGTGTCGATGCCCGCCCTCCGGATCACACCCTCAAGGGCGATGTTAAACAGCAAACAGGAAAGTCCATCACCTTGTCTCAACCCTCTGCGCGATTCAAAGGGACTCGAGAGTATCCCCGAAACACGCACGAAGCACATCACTTGCGCCATGGTAGCTCTGATCAATCGAGTCAGTTTATCCGGAAATCCGTTGTCGTGCATGATCTGCCATAGCTGTTCTCGATCGACTGTATCATAGGCCGCCGTGAAGTCAATGAAGATGTGATGTGTGGGCACGTTGTACTCGCGACATTTCTGTAAGATCTGTCGGATTGAGAAGATCTGGTCCGTGGTGGCACGGGCTCCCATGAAACCCGGCCACGAACCTTCTGGTTAAAGGTGATAGACGGCGGAACAGGATCTGTGAGAGTATTATGTAGGCGGCATTGATAAGCGAGATGCCGCGGTAGTTGCGGCACTCCAGCTTGTCGCCCTTCTTGTAGATGGAACAGATAACTCCCTCCATCCACTCGTCTGGCAGTTTTTCCTCCTCCCAAATCCTGGAAATGACCCAGTGCAGCACTCTAGCCAGCGCCTCTCTTCCATGTTTCAAGAGCTCGCTCGGCAGTCCGTCTTTGCCTGCGGCTTTATTGTTTTTCAGCTTCCCGATCTCACAAAGGACTTCGTGAATATCGAGAGCTGGTACTCGGTCATCCGCTGCTGGTGCTCCTAGGTCAGTTCCTGCTCCGCTTCTGTTTGCTGTTTCGCCATTCAGGTGTCCATCGAAGTACTCCTTCCACCTGTCGACCACCTCGCTGGCATCCGTGAGAAGGTTCCCATCCGCGTCATTGCACATGTCGGCTTGCGGCACATAGCCTCTGCGGGACTGGTTTACCTTCTCATAGAATTTCCGCGTTTCACTGGCACGGTATAGCTGCTCCAGCTCCTCATGCTCACGATCCTCTTGCTGGCGCTTCTTTCGTCTGAGAACCGTGGTCATGTCGTTCCGTGCCCGTTTGTAATTGGCCTTGTTCTCTCTCGTTGACCTGCCCAGGTATATCGCCCAGGTACGGTTCTTCTCATTCACCGCTGCCTCGCACTCCCCGTCATACCAGCCATTTCTGCCACTCGGTGCTTCCACTCCTAGTGTCGCCGTTGCGGTCTCCACGATAGCTGTGCGAATGCTGCACCAGCCGTCTTCGAGAGGCAATGCGCCCAGCCCCTCCGCTGTGGGTAGCACCGCTTCAAGCTGTTGCGCGTATTCCTCCGCAGCCTGGGAGTTCCGGAGCTGCTTGATGTTGAGCCGCGGGGTTCGGCGATGTCACGCGTGATATACGGTCGACAGTTTTGAGCGCAATGATACCGCAACTAGGTAGTGGTCCGAGCCAATATGGACGATGAAACGTATGTAAAATTGGACTATAAAAACCTTCCTGGGCCACAATATTTCACTGTAAGCAAGAATAAGGATATCCCCGAAACGGAGAAAGCCATTTTCACCGAAAAATTTGGCAAGAAGGTGATGGTGTGGCAGGCAATTTGCGAGTGCGGCAAAATATCTAGCCCGTACGTCACATCGGAAACAGTGAACGCGCAGAAGTACATCAAGGAATGCCTCCATAAGCGTTTATTGCCGATGATCAAGCAGCATGATGGATCCGTCATATTTTGGACTGATTTGGCATCATGTCATTACGCCAAAGACACACTAGTTTGGTATAGACCGTTCCGATAATTATAATTACACTTACGATCAACCGTCACTTTAAATAACGTGCAGTATTCAACCAAACGTTGGCTGCGTCCTGTTGTTTACATCCAAAAGAAACAGATGCTGTCATTTTTCTAACATTAAGTGCGAAATTTTGAAAATGCGTGGCCTTTCTCCCGAGCAAAGAAAGCGAATTGTGCACAAATGGTGCACCGTGAGTGGTCTTTCTATAAGAAAATTAGCCAGAGAAGAAGGTATAAGTGTCAGAGCAGTTCAAACCGCATTGCCGAAGTATTGTGAAGAGTGCACATTTACTGATGCCCCAAGACGTGGTAGAAAACCCGGGCCTGTTGATCCCACAATGGACAAAAAGGTTAAGGAATACTACAAGCGGCATCCTTCAGTATCAGTACGAGATGTGGCGAGAAAGCTTGGAACCTCGGCGAGTAACGTTATGCGTGCCGCCAAGGGAAGAATGGGTCTGCAGACCCGTCGGAAGCAGAAGCAGCCAAAACGAAATCCAAAACAAGCTGAGTCTGTGAAACCGAGAGCTCGGAAGCTTTATGACAAACTTCTGACCAAAGAAATGGGGTGTGTTATCATGGATGACGAAACCTACATAAAACTGGACTATGAGACTCTGCCAGGACCGCAATTTTATACATCACCGAAGGGAAAGGATGTCCTTGGACCAGTGAAAGCCATTTACACCGAAAAATTCGGCAAGAAGGTAATGATTTGGCGGGCCATTTGTGAATGTGGGAAAATATCTCGTCTATTAATTACGAATGACACAATGAATAGTAAAATTTACGTGAAAGAGTGTTTGCAGAAAAGGTGGTTACCCATGGTTAAGCACCATAACAATCCTCCAATCTTTTGGCCCGATCTTGCTTCCTGCCATTACTCTAAGGATGCACTAGGGTGGTATAAAACAAATAATGTCACATGTCTCCCAAAGGAGATGAATCCTCCAAACTGCCCTGAAATTCGCCCTATTGAAACTTTTTGGGCTTTGACCAAGGCAAAGCTGAGGAAATATGTCAAACCAGCGGACAATGTTGAAAAATTTAAAAAAGATTGGCTTAAAGTGGTAAAAATGGTCAGAGAACACACTGTGCAAAAGCTTATGAGTAGTGTTAAGAGAAAAGTTAGAGAACTCGCGTATCCTACGAAAAATAATCCCAACTTGAATTGAAACTGGAAAGAAAACACTTATTATCTATATTTCAGAATAAAATGACCCGAAAAATCCTGTATTTTTTGTTTTATTCAAGAAAAAGATGTACGTTGCACAAAACATCGAAAATACAGTGAAAGAAGATGTATTTATAACTTTCGGAACAGTCTATACAAAAGCCAAAACGTCTTTTTCGTGCCGAAAGACATGAATCCGCCAAATTGCCCGGATGCACGGCCTATAGAAACTTTTTGGGCTTTGACCAAAGCAAAGCTTCGAAAATTTTTAAAACCAGCTGATAGCATCGAAAATTTAAAAAAGATTGGCCAAAAGTGGTGAAAATGCTGGGAATTGCAACTGTGCAGAAGCTTATGAGTCATGTTCGGGGAAAAATGAGAAGTCTCGCGTATGATTCAAAATTTTCATCAAATAAAAGTGCAATGTTGTGTAAGACATAAACAATGACGCAGTGTGCCAAATAAAACAATTGAAATTCAATACAACAATACTATTTTATTATTTCGAAAGTGTGCCTATAATTTCTGGAACAGTCTATACAGAGCATTGCGACTTATATTGGTCACCACGAGAAAAGTGGAGGATAGTGGAGTAGTGGATAAGAACCGATTGCGAAAATAATGAAGATCGCAAACTTCCTAAATGTGAAACAACGCACCGTGGCCAGACGGATGCCCGAACCTGGCCATTGAGACGGCCATAAAGGTAGCCCCGGGTTATTTGAGGCGGTCACACAGAAATGCTTAGTAACGGACAAGTGGAAGCGACAGAGACTGGTATTATCCCCGCAGGCCAGAAAAGCACCAAGTGATACATCAGCATATAGGCCAATCCATCTTCTAAACGATACATTGGGCAAGATGCTTGGGAGGGTAATCATCAACTTGTGAGGTTCACGAAAAGTGACATCGTCTGTCTAGCAACCAGTTCTAAGTCACTAAGACGACGGAGGTAGCTCTCCAGCGTACAGAGAGAGGCATTAGCTAGTGTGAAATCGTCACGCTAGACGTGCGAAGTGCGCTGAATAGCGCCAGCAAAGGCCCTATAGCCTATGTGCTTAGGAGTCTTAGAGTGCCGGTGGGCATGCTTGTCATTCTCCTCAGTATGTGGAAAGAGCGGAGAAAAAAATCTACACTACTTCTTCCTCCACTCCGAAGTGTCTCAACCAACTTACAGAGAGACAAACACACTTCCAACTCACCCGACATCTTATAGAAACAAGATGGGTGAATCACTTTACAAGAAAACGAAGAAGTACACAACAGTGTTCACTGGCGTGTAGTCCGGAAAGTGAAAAAAAAACCTACCGGGCAAAGATTTAGTTCTCGTGTTGTTACACCGCGAAAACGAATTCGACCAGAGTGAACATGACCGGCACGAGCAACGCAGTCTATTTTTTTTCTCCCAATCCCTTTTCCTCTTCTGCCATGCTCAAAAAACAAACTGTAAAACGCACCACAGTGCTGTGTAATTATTGTGCGTGATGTCCATACATGTAAAGAAGTACACCATAGTTCATTGTCTCGCAAGAGAGAGATTTCAGATTTCACCGCGGTGCCCTCAGGAAACTCAGCAGATAAAGCGCGATTTGCTCTTTAGTGTGAGAGCAGTTATTTTCGCAGTGCAAGATGTTCTCCTGCACTCTAGAGGTTTTCTGAAGAGAAAACACAAGCATGCCGGTGGGGGTCAGAAATGCACCCTGATCACCGCAAGTGTACCCGCAAAGTTCCATCCTGGGTTCAGTGTAGTGGAATGCCAAGTATGACAGCTATAACCACAAATGTCTGCGGCGAAGCGTTCAACGAAGTCGAGTTGATGACCGCGCTATCCATACGGGTGGTTGAGGATTAGATGCGCTTCAGAAAACTGAAGTTGGCGCGTCATAAGACATCGCAGTGAACAACCGTAAATCGGGACAGGGGGCGTCGTTTAGTGCTTGCGGATGCACTATCGGCTCGGAGGAACTCTTGAAGCCCCTGGGGGATGGTCGACGGCAAATTCACGGTTGGGGAGCCACGTTGATTATGGCTGTAGGAAAGCTTCAACGGTTATAGTGATATTATCACTATGTGGTCGAATAGTTCAGCGGTGTATAGCCGTAACCAAAAACTTGTTGCTAGCGTGACAACGTCCATACGCAGGTTTGGCGGATCAGTATTGTCAAAGGAGTTATGTACTTCCTAAAACCGCGGTAAACTGGGAAGTACCTACAAGCTCATGAGCCTGAGGATCGCGTTCGCGTATCGTGTCGTGTCATAGGAAGCAATATGCGTCCTTATTGGCATTATGTCTATCACCATCGTTAAAGAGGACATTGAGTGCTTCGACCAATATGACACAAAAGGTATACGTAACACCAGGAGGTCATCTTCGAGTGGTTCAATCTATCAAAATTAGACCCAACCCGACGATACCCGGACAGGTCGAGACGCACGATGGGGAAGTTAGCTTTCATAAGACACAGATTCTGTCAAGTCAAGGAAGCTTCAGACAGTAGCTGCATAGGAATCAAAGAAATAGTTATCGGTTTCCGTTATACTCTACTAATTTTTTTGGAAATAAATATTGAAATTCAGTCCGCAAAAATATATATTTCGACTGTGACGTACAGTCTTCCTCAGTGCTTATGTGGACTGGTCTCCACCAGTGGTGGTCCACCAGTCCACATAAGCACTGAGGAAGACTGTACGTCACAGTCGAAATATATATTTTTGCGGACTGAATTTCAATATTTATTTCCAAAAAAATTAGTAAAGTATAACGAAAACCGATAACTATTTCTTTGATTCCTCAATCACTCTGCTAAGACGCTCGTTATAGATTTTCTAAATTTGAAGTAGCTGCATAGATTTGTGTACATGTAGTCCTCCATGTGAATGTGCGGGTGTAGAGCACCGCTTCACGACGGATCCGACGGATCCACCATCGAAATGTCCGCGAAAGCTAGCTGCCTGTCTTTTGGTTTATGAGGTAAGCGGATGCACCAAGCACAATAGCCACTCCCCGACATAATCAATAAAGGTAGTCCCAGGTGGAAATAGGCTGGAGACTAACAGGTTTTAGCCGATCGGTTCCAGCAAACTCAACCCCACTCCTTGAGTCTTCCTCTCAGGTACCTGGCTACAGATTTCCCACCACCTTATGAAACAAATGCCGGAAATAGGTGCTACATATCGCTATGCTCTTGGAGATGGTAAAGTCAATGGCGGTTTTCGTTCGTCAGTTGGTGTGCGCTGATTTTCCCAATAATCGCTCTGAATTCCTTCCTATGATCAACCTGAGCGTTGAGATATCCGATTACGGTTTCTGTGTCATATCTGGGCTGCTATAACTATGCTATAAAATAACAGCTTGTGATCCTCAACTTACACATTATGTTGTTGTTTAGTTACCACCCAAATCATCACTGTTCATCCACATAAGTTTTGTTTTTATCTTGTTGGCCGCTTATGTCTTCTTGTTGTTGCGGCACCTACTCAAACCATCTGGACTTTGGATGCCTAATGTTTTTGTTATTCATTCTTCAATAGTTCAAAACTCTCCACAAATTAGCATCATAAAAACTCTCGGATAGGTTTCTATTATTTTTGGTTATATTTTGGAGATGATGTCCTATGTGTTTGAGAAAAATAGTAATTACGTTAGAATAAGCGAGTTATTAGCGTTTTAACTGGTAAAGAACAGAATTTGTGGCAAATAAGGTAAATAATTTTTTTTTCTTTCATTTCATTAATCAATCTATGTAGAATACGCGATCACCGAACGTTTTTTTATACAAAATGTAAAAAAAACGATTTTAAAGGAAAAGAACAAGTCAATACGAACTCTGAATAACGCAACGGACCAATCAATAGAAATAATGATAATTTCAACATAGTGTAGATATTTAATTTACGAAATTCATTAAACGCAAAAGGAGTAAATTAGCTGCTGAAAAACATCCCAACTAATTAGAAAGCTCGTTAACTTGATAGTATACTTCCACAACCGCTGCGCTGCTGCACTAAACACAAACCCTATCTTCCACCGATCCGAACCGAACATCCAATCAATAGAAATAATGATAATTTCAACATAGTGTAGATATTTAATTTACGAAATTCATTAAACGCAAAAGGAGTAAATTAGCTGCTGAAAAACATCCCAACTAATTAGAAAGCTCGTTAACTTGATAGTATACTTCCACAACCGCTGCGCTGCTGCACTAAACACAAACCCTATCTTCCACCGATCCGAACCGAACATCCTTATTCGATTAGGGTCGGAAGTTCGGTGAGTTTTGCCTCGCAGAATGCTTAATCCTATTAGAAGAAGTTAATAGCGTCATTGATGAGTTTTGGCTTGGCTCTTTTGCCGGCTTTGCCACTGGATTGAAGGTGAAGTTTTATACCGGCAGCACTGACTGCACTCCGCCGCGGAACGACTGATAGTTTAATGCTATTAACGTTGTCTCGTCTCGCCGGAGTAAGAAAAAAAAACGCGATAAACTTATTTTTATAGCCAAAGAAGGGGGTCACCGAACTGCACAGATTGGAAGTTATAAAAAAACCTGTGGATGGTGCATTTTGTTATTGATTTAAAAATCAATTGATTTTTTCCCATGATGATATAATGTATCAAATAGCGGATTGGTTCATTCTACTTATTCACACTTTATTGCATGGTAGTGGGCAATTATTAAGACTTAACATACTTCACACTATGGCTTTATCTGCCAGTTAAGGTGTTTTATTACTCTTTCGAATAGACAACTTCTCGGTAAATTACAATACACCCAAAGGATAACCAAATGAACAAATTAATTGCGTTTAATTTTAACCATGTGTACCTAACTTAATATTTGTCCTGCGGTAGATTGCATAATAGTTGTTGGTCAAACGCATTCATTTTGCAACCTACATCCGATCATTGGAGTGCATATCAACAAATTAGTCATAGACCATTTCCGTAAGCGGCTTAGGTGAATAAATTAGCAACTTTTCATTTCTCAATTAGATGGAGTAAAAATTATACAGCGGCCAGGGTGTTACGTTTGACCAGAGCCATGGTCCGCCGGGCTCAAACCGTACCCATTGCGAACAGAGAAGCTTACATAGTTTTGCCGATTGCAGAGCACAATTTATTGCCCATGCTCTGTCGCAATCGATTTACGATGACAATTGAATGAGCCGTGTAGATCCTGAGCCCAACGCGATTATTCCGGCAATGTATTTTCTGCTCTTTTAATAAACTCAATCGATCGTTGGGCCGTTTATATTACTGTCTGGCACAGAACCAATCAGTTCCGTAAGCGATGTTTGCTTTGCTAACCCTACTTAACCCACGCTCGAACTAGAACTCGTGCCCGTGCGAAGTTTGAAAGACTGATTTCTTCTACTAACGGATTTGGCTTTGTTAACAGGACGAGGGAAACTAGTTCGAAATACACGAACGCCCAACTTTGTGAAATTCATCCGCAGCCGATGCTTGCTTTTGCATGGAAGAGACTTTCACTCCAAAATTAGCTTGCTTGCCGCTGATTATTTACTTACGACCGTTTAATATATTTCGTTGATTAGGGTTGGCACCTGACATGGATATCTAGCCTGAAGATTTGCGAAGGGGTGGGAAAGGATTGTATTGGCTTGCTTGTAGAAGACACTCCGCCTTCTTCAGAGTAGGTAGAACATAATTTCACCTGGACGAAAATTCGCGTTCGCCATAAGCTTTTGGCTCAGAGACCTCGGCTGAGACACGGAAAGCTGAAAACCCTATTGCTAATTCAATAAAATAATTTCACCGAGTGTGATCAACTGTTGGAAATGTTGCCAAAACAATATTAAATGTATTCGAGACGACATCTAAATTTCATTCTTTAAAAGCATAACAGCGCTTTCGGCTAGTAACATCAGCCGACCTGGTGGTATCTTCACACCGTGTCTGTTAAATCTACAGCAGCGCCCACGTTTGGGTATGTCAAATTGAGAAACTGCAACAATGCCATACTAGCCTTCAAATCGCTAATTAGCTATGCTAGTTTTAAGTTAGTAGATTGACGATTCTAGTGATTGTTTTCGCACAGATTTGGTCTTTGAAGCGCTAATCGCCAATTTATTTAATTCATTTAACAAAATCATATGTTCTGTTCTATTCCCAACAGTAATAATGGCCAAAGTGATAGCAAAGGAAACGAAGACCGACAACGGAAACCTAAAAAACAGCAACAACAACAACAACAACGACGACGTAGTAAAGTTCATACTAAGCGTCCAAAAGGTATTCAAAAAGAGCCCCAGCCCAAGCAGTCCACTGGCGGTAGCCCTGAGAAGGTCCTCCCACGTAACGTTCGTCGTGGAAACCAAAGATCTCGCATGCCGATGCCCGAGAGTCAAAGTGAATAGGTAAGCCGGAAAGCGAAACACCCATGCACGCAGAAAACACTAACTTTCTGCTCTCTGTTTTAGATCCTATCTGATCCTTGGTCGGGACACTGAAGGGCCACCGGGAGCGCTCGGCATCGGACCTCGCTCGATCGTCATCGAATGGCGTGATGAATGGCATCGACGGTTAAGGAAATTTCAGCGACAAGCAGCACGCACTTGCCACTAATCAGTCTTGCCTGCGATCGAAACCAGCTACAACGAAACACATGGCGAGATTTTTCGAACAATAGTCGATTAAGATATATATTTATTGATTAAAGTAATAAATTAACGCTAAATTATGTAATATCAGTTGAATCAGTACAGCGAGAGTGGATGCAGCTTGGTTTTGGTACAAGCATAAGAATACTTCGCAAAACGGTAATAATATTCGATTTCTCCGCATATAAATTCATAGAAGGACGGACGAAAAATTTATGCATTGAATCTGTTTTTCCACATGGAGCCCCTGTGTACATACCGGTCCAACTACAGTTGCAGTACAAGCAATCGTGACGTTGTAAATCTACACATCTCTACTTGTATATCATTGCCAAACAATCGTTATTCAATTCCAAACCACTAGACGTAAGTTACTACCCTATTATCGAATATTTATGTAATTTGTTGATCGTTGAAAGTTCCTTAGCTCGTAGATGCCATCTAGTTCCCAATTTCTTACTCAAGTGTCGCCATATCAAAGCAGTATTTTTAACAGTTAAGTACTTTGTGTGATCAACTTACCTAGGAGTCACTCTTTTTGCTAGCAAGCTAATAAAACTGGCGAAAAAATCAATCGTGACAAAATAAAGAATTTCGACTGAGTTTTTTCCGACCGAGAACTATTGATGACCAAACAAAGCCCAAATCACAGGCAAACAGACGATTATTTTAAAAAATTTTGCTTAGTGGGCAATAATGCCGTTAGTGTCGCTATAACCCAAAATATCTACCTATGTCATTGAATTGGTAAAATGCAGACCAATTTTGACGTTGACTAACGTCTATATCGAAGTTAGGCCCCTGAATTTGAAAATCTAGTAATTCAACCAGAGAAAACCAGGGAAAAGTGGTCAGGTTTTGAGCGCTTATTTTGCAGTCATCTATAATCCGGTTTTCGAGGTTTTGGCATCAATCGATCAGAAATTCTTTTACGGTTAAATTTATGTAACAAAAACAAATTATTTTTTGAGATACACTATTGAAAAATTGGTAATCAATATCGATTGTCTAAATCATACCGCGCAGCCAATCACTACCTCTCTTCCCAAGCACAGTCGACACTAACGGATACAATCGATCTGACTTTGTTGTTATTGTTGTGGTCACTTTCTGTTTCCGATGTTTATGCTGCTGCTAGCGGAAAAAACCTTGCAAATATGCATCTTTTTGTTGGTGTTAATTTTACGACAGCGGCCGGCGCCCCATCATTTTGATTCCAAAACTGCACCAGCGACATGCGGATGCTAGGTGATAGCAGCTGAAAGGAGAAAAGACAAGAGTACCGGTCATCTCGTGCCGGTTTTACTCGTTATGCTGGTGGCTGTTAGTAATGAATGGCACTGCAAAATACTAAAATGGCTGGAATTCTGGACGGGCTAACCAAAAACAAAAATATATTCGGCACCTGGCCCCTTTTGGTGCCTCGAAATTTTGTTACAGAAGCGGCTAATTGAATTTTCTGTTTTACCAAATGCTGCTGCAAGCGGAAAAAACCTTGCATAAATGCATGTTTGTGTTGGTGTTAATATTACGACAGCGGCCGGCGCAGCTTTCAAGAAAAATTTTTCCTTACCATTCCATCACCTATGTAGCTCCACCTTCTTTTTATTTATCTGACGAAGCCTTGGTATAAAACGTACCGTTCGAACATTTCACCCCATCAGTTTCATTACTAAACCGTACCGGCTACATACGGACGCTATCTTGAAAGAATTCTGGACGGACTGACCAAAAACATGGATATATTCGGCACCTGGCCTCTTTTGGTGCCTCGAAATTTTGTTACAGAAGCGGCTAATTGAATTTTCTGTTTTATTACAAAATGCTGCTGCTAGCGGATAAAACCTTGCAAATATGCATCTGTTTGTTGATGTTAATTTTACGACAGCGGCCGGCGCCCCATCATTTTGATTCCAAAACTGCACCAGCGACATGCGGATGCTAGGTGATAGCAGCTGAAAGGAGGAAAGACAAGAGTACCGATCATCTCGTGCCGGTTTTACTCGTTATGCTGGTGGCTGTTAGCAATAAATGGCACTGCAAAATACTAAAATGGCTGAAATTCTGGACGGACTAACCAAAAACAAAAATGTATTCGGCACCTGGCCCCTTTTGGTGCCTCGAAATTTTGTTACAGAAGCGGCTAATTGAATTTTCTGTTTTACCAAATGCTGCTGCAAGCGGAAAAAACCTTGCATAAATGCATGTTTGTGTTGGTGTTAATATTACGACAGCGGCCGGCGCAGCTTTCAAGAAAAAATTTTCCTTACCATTCCATCACCTATGTAGCTCCACCTTCTTTTTATTTATCTGACGAAGCCTTGGTATAAAACGTACCGTTCGAACATTTCACCCCATCAGTTTCATTACTAAACCGTACCGGCTACATACGGACGCTATCTTGAAAGAATTCTGGACGGACTGACCAAAAACATGGATATATTCGGCACCTGGCCCCTTTTGGTGCCTCGAAATTTTGTTACAGAAGCGGCTAATTGAATTTTCTGTTTTATTACAAAATGCTTCTGCTGGCGGATAAAACCTTGCAAATATGCATCTGTTTGTTGGTGTTAATTTTACGACAGCGGCCGGCGCCCCATCATTTTGATTCCAAAACTGCACCAGCGACATGCGGATGCTAGGTGATAGCAGCTGAAAGGAGGAAAGACAAGAGTACCGGTCATCTCGTGCCGGTTTTACTCGTTATGCTGGTGGCTGTTAGCAATAAATGGCACTGCAAAATACTAAAATGGCTGAAATTCTGGACGGACTAACCAAAAACAAAAATGTATTCGGCTGTCGGCACCTGGCCCCTTTTGGTGCCTCGAAATTTTGTTACAGAAGCGGCAAATTGAATTTTCTGTTTTACCAAATGCTGCTGCTAGCGGAAAAAACCTTGCATAAATGCATGTTTGTGTTGGTGTTAATATTACGACAGCGGCCGGCGCAGCTTTCAAGAAACATTTGTCTCTACCATTCCATCATCTATGTAGCCCCTCCCTTTTTCTAATTATCTGACGAAGCCTTGGTATAAAATGTATCGTTCGAACATTTCACCCCATCAGTTTCATTTTTGAACCGTACCGGATACATACGGACGCTCGGTGTTAGCAGCTAGAAGGAGGAAAAACAAAATAGTACCGGTCATCTCGTGCCGGTTTGACCCGTGATGCTGGTGGCTACTGCAAAATACTAAAATGGCTGGAATTCTGGACGGAAACCAGTAAACAAGAAATCGGCAACTGGCACCTTTTGGTGCCTCCCAGTTTTATAATAGAAGCGGTTAGTTGAATTTTATGTTTTACAATTGCTGTTGCTAGCGGAGAAAACCTTGCAAAAATGCATGTTTATGTTGAAGTTAATTTCACGACAGCGCTAGGTGTTAGCAGCTGAAAGGAGGAAAGACAAAATAATACCGGTCATCTCGTGCCGGTTTCACCCGTTATGCTGGTGGCTGTTAGTAATAAATGGCAACTGCAAAATACTAAAATGGCTGGAATTCTGGACGAGAATAATCGGAGACTGGTACCTTTTGGAGCCTCGAAATTTTGTTACAGAAGTTTTGTAAAAGAAGCGTTGCAATTCCCTCGTCTATTCGCTTCAATGGAATATTTTTTTTTTTTTAAGAATACGGTAGTCAACGTCATGCGGTCGTGTCTTGAATACCACCCTCCTACTTTTGTGATAGTTACAATATTATCAGTACCTCCCTGCTTTCTCTACACGGAATATGTTGACCTGAATAATTAATACTTGCTTTTCTTTTTTAAAACATCGAACAAAATTTTGCTGCTCTTTCTTAAAATGTATTATTTTGGGAACATTTTCATAGAGAAAGCTACAACAATTTGAAGCGCACCTCGTTACATCCCTGACTTTTTATAATTATCGTAACATGTCAGAAATGTATCCTTGCCGAATACAGACGTCCTCCGTTTTAAGGAAAGTCAACAAACGGAGCCCTAGAAACGGTGGGCAAGCGGAAAGATTTGCAAGCTCAGTTGAAGTTTCTCCTGCTCAATTTATAATCAACGTCCACATTGAAGACGCCGAGTACGTGCGACGTGGGACAAATCGGAAACGGCATTCGAGGACTTAAGACCCTTCCGGAATTGCTTCACAAGCTCATCAAGCCGGATTTGGATCCATGTGTCGATGTACAAAAATGTGAATCAGGTGATCTCAGAGAGATCAGAGGGAGCTTCTAACGAAATTCGAACAAGCGCACGGCAAGCGACCAACGGTGACACGATGTACTTTATGGTGACAGCGAAAATGGTCATGTCTAATTTCTGAAATCGACCATTATATACATTTTGTTTATTGACCTAACTAAAAAAATGATCTCAAAGTGTTCAAAGTTTTGAGGTTAGACCCTCGAAAATCGACATCCCTAATGCGCGTTGCGCACCACGACGCTGCGTTCCTATTGGGTCGTTATCCACAACCATTTTGACTGGGCTTTCGTCCGACAACCTTACGACATGTTCAGCCAATCGTAGCCTTCCGATTTTGCCCGTATGGACTACAGTGGGTTCCCCCAAGAGGCAAACACACAACTTGTGGTTCATTCGTCGTCGTGATAATCACCAACATAGAAGCTGGAAGAGTATCTTGTAGGCAGCGCTTAGCAGCGGGATTGCGCGATAGTTGCTACAATCTAGCTTGTCACCTTTTTTCTGGATGAGACACGATTCATTCCTTCCATACCTCCGGTAACAACTCATCCCCCCAGATCCTGACCATCACCCAGTGCAGCACTCTGGCCAGTGCTTCACCACTGTGTTTCAGAAGCTTACTTGATAATTGATCACCACCAGCGGCTTAGTTGTTTTTCAACCTGCCAATCTCCTCCTCAATCTCCTGGAGACTTGGGGCCGGGAACCTGTCGTCTTCTGCACGTACTCCTAGATTGATTGCTTCACCACCTTCGCCTACTGTAACATCGCCGTTGCTTGTTGTAATACTGTTTCCACCCCTTGATCACCTCACACTCGCTCGTCAAGAGAATTCTTCCCAGGTCGCGGCCAGTATCGGCTTGTGGCATGTAGCCTCTGTGTGAGCTGCCAACGCAGTACAGGTGTTCCATCGTCTCGCGATCTCGTTCCTCCTGTGGACGCTCCTTCTTTCGAAGGGCCGAGTTCTGCCTGAGTTTATATCGTTCCACATTCGCTCTCGTGCGGTGCTGCAGCATTCTCGGCCGTGCTACATTCTTCTCCTCTACGAACAGTATGCATTAGCCAAATCAAAGCAGTCGTTTTCTACACTACATTCATAAGCGGGGCGATAAACGAGGCGTATCTCCGTCATGATAGAGCGAAAAAACGGAAAGAAGCTCAGTGATCCGAACTGACAATAGTACTTACTTAGTGTTACTTTTACGGCGACAGACCTATTATCGTTCCAATGCCGAATCCAGAGTACGTCGCTATCTCACTCGGTCTTGGGGTGCTATCCTCCAATCTCCCCTAACACCTATTTCGCGGGCATCCTCGTCGACAGCAAACATCCAACGAGTGCGGGGCCTTCTTCGAAATCGACAGCCTCTATCGGGATTTCTGCTAAATATAGTCTTCGATGGTCGTTCTTCCAGCATTCTAGCTACATGCCCAGCCCACTGCAACCTGCCGTGTTTTATTGCTTAACTATATCCGCCTCCCCAGCTGGTCTCGAGGTACGATGCTGGCCTAACAAGCCAGTCGTCGTAGGTTCGAGTCCTAAAGCGGGAGAGACTGTTAGTGTCAGTAGGATCGTAGCGCTAGCCCCGCAATTGTCCTGTACACTTAACGGTTGGCTGCGAAGTCTGTGTATAGTGAACGGAAGGTCAAGTTCCGAATTGGAATGTAGCACCTAGGCTTGGCTTGGCTATATCCGCGGATTTGTACACCTGGTACACTTAATGGTTCATAAGTCTGCGCCAAATACTATTTTCTGGTTTGCAGCCAAGGAATGAACGCAAAACTCTACGCTCAAAACACCAAGAGCTCTTCGATCGGCCTCTTTCAACGTCCATGCTTCATGGCCGTAAAGGGCCACTGAAAGAATTAGTGTTTTGTAGAATGCAAGTTCAGTACGGGTTTGCAGACTACGGGACCTCAGCTGGTTACGCAATCCGTAGAAGGCCCTGTTTACAGCTACTATCCGCCTTTTTGTCTCACGGATAACTTTGTTGTCACATGTCACTAATGTACCCAGGTAAATAAATTCGTCGACTACTTCAAAAGTTTCCCCATCTAACATCACTGTAGGGTATCAGATGTTATTACCTTTAACTGTTTGTGTATATTTTAAAACTATTTCTAGATTCTACAGATTAGCGTGCATGGAGGAGTGTTGCGAGAGAGAAAAACGCGGGAAGAGGAAAACGGTGAGACCTGTCGGGAGGCGGTGTGCGTGCTTGCAGTTAAGATTGGTTGGCGTTAAGAAATAAAGATTAATACTGATTGAATACTCTTCCGGTTTATTCTTCACAATTGGCGACGAGGATTTAAAAAAAAAAAGGAGCTAAAGGTGAGCATTGGGTTTAATCAGATTTGAATTGTGTGATTTGTCGATCAAAAGAACGCGTAGCCTCAGAGCGAAAAAAAAAATCAAGGTTATGTGTTATGCTGATAGGGTGTCGAGAATGATGCAATTCTACATCTAGTGCTAGAGTGCCTAGAGTTCAGTTAGCAGGAATTTAGTGCTAGAGTGCCTAAAGTATAAATTATTCGCTGTCTAGTGCTATAGTGCCTAGAATAAAATTTGCGATATATTGGTGCTAGAGAGCCTGAATATACAATAAGACCTAGAGCTAGAGTGCCTAGATATGTGTTATGGCTACCTGTATAATATAGTGCTGTAAAAGGCTATTCTCAAAGTCATTCTATCTAGGAAAAAAGATATATATCCATTCTTTAAACAGTATTGACCTAATCATGATCACGTTTTACAGATGGATGTAGGTCGTCCCCTACCAATGTTTAGGTGTGAACAAATCGAAACTGCCAAACTGGCTAAAGAATGGCGTGAGTGGAAAGGGTCTTTACAATGTTATTTTGGTTCTTATGACATAACTGATCAGAAAACTATGCGTGCTAATGTTGCATCTTGGTGGACCGCAACTCCAAACGGTTTTCCGGAGTTTGGATGGTACTGAAGATTTTCCTATGATTTTACTTGAAAAACCGTGGTACGATGCAGCAATTGAGCGTCTGGATATATTTTTTAAGCCACGCAAGCAAGACGTGCTAGAGAGGCACAAATTGCGCAGTATGAAACAGAATGCAAACGAGCGTTTTGCAAATTTTGTTCTACGTTTGCGGTCACAGTTGCTGGACTGCGGCTTAGAGAAATACTCTAACGAAGTCAAAAAGGTAATGGAAGAAATTATGCTAATCGATGTAATAGTCGAAGGTTGCTCTTCGTCTGACCTTCGCCGGAAGATATTGGAACGCGATCAGTCCCTCTCTGAAATCGAAGTTCTAGGTGAATTATTAGAAAGCGTACTCATCCGAGAGAAGGAGTTCAATAATGGAAAACCACAAGTATATGACAGCCCATTGGAGGTTCATAAGATTCAAGAACAAAGCGCAACAAAGAACTTTCGAAAACAAAATCGTTTTATTAAACGTTTTGGATCAACCAACTCGAATGGTGGATGTAATGGAAACAGCATGATGTGCTTTGCGTGTGGACGTTATGGGCACATCTCAAATACACCTTTGTGTCCAGCAAAGGGACAGATTTGCCACAAATGTCAGAGACCCAATCACTTCGCAAAGTTTTGCCGAAAACGTTCTAATCCATTTGAAAAGACACCGAATAAAACTCGAGCTGTTACTGACGTAACACAAACAAGTCATACAAATGATGAGTGTTCTACTGATAGTTCGGAAAAAGTGTACTATACCTTCTACACAGGAAATACGCGGAGTTTTTCGTAGTACCGACCGGTCAACGCAATTTATTGGGCGACACCACTTCCAAGCAACTTGGTGTTTTAAAAATTTACAACGTTGTTAATCTGATCATTGATGAGCTAGATAGCAATGAGCCGTTTTCGAAAATGGCCGATATACGAGTTCATATTAAAATGAACCCAGCTATCACTCCCTGTTTCCAACTGTTACGTCGCATTCCCATCCCTTTGGAATCTGCGGTGAATAAAAAGCTAGATGAGTTATTAAAGAGAGACATCATCGAAACAAAAAAAGGACCTGCGACATGGGTATCGCCACTGGTGGTGGCCAATAAAGTAAATGGTGAGATACGTTTGTGTGTGGACTTGCAGCGTGTCAACCAAGCTGTGATCAGAGACCGACACCCGATGCCGATCATTGAGGAGATTTTGATGCGTATAGGAAAAGGAAAACTCTGGACTGTATTGGACATAAAAGATGCATTTTTCCTATTGGAGTTAGATGATGAGACGAGAGATGTCATGACTTTTATAACTCATCGTGGTTTATATCGATTCAAGCGTTTGCCTTTCGGTTTGGTCTCAGCGCCGGAGATTTTCCAGCGAGCCATGGATGAAATCCTTGCTGATTGCGACGGTTGCTACTGGTACCTGGATGACGTGGTAATCGAAGGAAGCACAATTGAGGAGCATAACGAACGTTTGAATAAGGTAAAGTCAACCTTTTATGTTTTTTTTAGGATAATAGAAACTGTTTTGTTTCAATAAACGAAAGTTGATCTAAATAAAGTTTTACTCAATTGAATCTAGGTATTACAAAGATTTAAGGAAAAAGGGGTGGTTTTGAACAAAGAAAAGTGTCAATTTTGTGTAACCCAGTTAGATTTTCTTGGATACAAAATAAGTCATTGCGGTATCCTCACTTCAACCTCCAAACGGGATGCAGTTATGAAATTTAGAACTCCCGAAAATGAGAGTGAAGTAAGATCTTTTCTAGGTCTAACCAATTACATGGGTAAGTTTATACCCAATTTGGCTACCATTGACGAACCTCTGAGAAGATTAACGCAGAAGGGTGTTGCATTCGTTTGGGGTAAACAAGAACAATCAGCTTTTCTGGAAATTAAGTCCAGAATAGCAACAGCGAGATGTCTGGGATTCTACATGATAGAAGATGAAACTTCCCTGGTAGCAGATGCTAGCCCGTATGCTCTTGGAGCAGTATTAATACAGACAAACAGTCAAGGAGAATCGCGAGTGATAGGATTTGCTTCTAAATCTTTAACTGATACTGAACGAAGATATTGTCACTCTGAAAAAGAAGCTCTAGCCCTAGTATGGGGTGTGGAGCGCTTTCAGACATACTTGATAGGAAGAACGTTTACCCTTCTAACTGATTGTAAAGCTTTAACTCATCTATTTACGCCGACATCACGTCCCTGTGCCCGTATAGAGAGATGGGTTCTACGTCTACAAGGTTTTCAATACAAAATTGCCTACATTTCGGGTCGGTTGAATATCGCTGATGTACTATCGCGACTCTCAACTCTCCAGCCAAAACCGTTCGATGAAGCCGAGGAACTGCTGGTGCATGAGATTGCAACGACTGCTATAACCGTAGTAGCTTTGAGGTGGGAAGATATTAAAACTGCTAGTCGTGGAGAAACGACGTATTTGATGCTCTTGAAAATGGATGTTGCGATAAGTTACCATTAGTATACAGATGTTCGTTCAACGAGTTTTGTAGAATAGATGACGTTCTACTTAGAGGTGATCGCATCGTGGTACCGCTAACGCTGCAGAATCGCGTTCTTCAGATAGCACATGAAGGGCACCCAGGAATTAGAATTATGAAAGCTCAATTACGTTCACACGTCTGGTGGCCCAAAATGGACAATCAAGTTGGAAACTTCGTAAAGGATTGCCGTGGATGCCTCTTGGTGTCTGCGCCAAATCCACCCGAACCGATGGTTTGAAAAGAACTCCCAACTCAACCTTGGCAACAAATCGCAATCAATTTTCTAGGACCTCTGCCAGAAGGGGAAAATCTATTAGTTATTATAGACTACTTCAGTAGATACCTTGAAGTCGTTGAAATGGACAGCATCACTACAACATCTACTATTAGAGAGCTGCTGATTATATTTTCCCGGTATGGTGTCCCAGAGATACTTCGCACCGATAACGGACCACAGTTCATTTCGGATGAGTTTCGAGTATTCTGCACGGAATATGGAAATAAATTGGTAAACACTATACCTTACTGGCCTCAAATGAACGGCGAAGTTGAGAGGCAGAACCGTTCAATCCTAAAGAGACTACGTATAGCACAAGAGTTGGGAAAGGACTGGCGCGTTGAACTTCGAAAATACTTGATGATGTATCTTGCTACTGCTCATTCAACAACTGGTAAGGCACCCATGGAATTGATGTTCCGCAGAAAAATGCGCACGAAACTTCCAATAGTTCCAAGCACTGCGGCTGAATATGAGGAAATTAAGGAGAGAGATACAGTCGAAAAAGAGAAGGGTAAGTAGTATGCAGATATGAAACGTCGAGCTAAACCAAGTGATATCGAAGCAGGAGATCAGGTTTTAACTAAAAGACCGAGGAAAGATAATAAATTAAGTGCAGACTATTCCCCTGAGGTATTCGACGTAGTCAAGAAAGCGGGAAGTGATGTCACTATCCGATCTACTTCATCAGGCAAGCAGTTCCGCAGAAGTGCTGCCCACCTCAAAGTAATTTCCCAACATCATAATGAAGAGATTGAAGATTCACTGGAGAACCAGAATCGAGATAAGAACATATCTGGAAGCGGACTTGCAGAAGACACAGAGCCTACTCAAGCTGACGAAAAACCCGAAAAGAACAGGTCAAAAAGAATTAGGAATGAGTCTTCGCGTTTTAAAGATTTTCTGGCGTATTGAACACTTGATTTGAAGTACAGGTAAAGAACGATTCATAAAAAGGAAGGTAAGGATGTAGGGTATCAGATGTTATTACCTTTAACTGTTTGTGTATATTTTAAAACTATTTCTAGATTCTACAGATTAGCGTGCATGGAGGAGTGTTGCGAGAGAGAAAAACGCGGGAAGAGGAAAAAGGTGAGACCTGTCGGAAGGCGGTGTGCGTGCTTGCAGTTGAGATTGGTTGGCGTTAAGAAATAAAGATTAATACTGATTGAATACTCTTCCGGTTTATTCTTCACAATCACCTCAGCACCAACATCCGCCCACGCTCCAGCACCAGCCACCATGTATTTCGTTTTGGCAGAGTTAATGATGAGTTCTACTGTCGCAACTTCTCTCCTGAGAGGTCCAAAGGTCTTCCACTGCTCTACGGTTGATACCAATGATGTCGATATCGTCCGCTTCTTTGCATGCCAGCCCTCCGTATAGCACTCTTCAATGCGATGTTGAACAACAAGTTTGACAGCCCGTCTCCCTGCTTCCATCTAACCATCTAACGTCACGAAGGAGTCCGATAGCTCACCGGCTATCCTAACGCATGATGTAGAGCCTTCAAGGGTGGCACGTATTAGCCTAATCCGTTTTGCTGGGAAACCATGTTCGAGCATAACTCGCCATAACTCATTTTTCTTAACTGTATCGTACGCTGCCTTGAAGTCAATGAATAGATGGTGCGTCTGCAGGTTGAATTCTCGAAATTTATCGAGGATCTGATGCAGGGTGAACATTTGGTCCGTAGTGGAGCGTCCTCCTCGAAAACCACATTAGTTATCGCCAACAAAGGACTCCGACAACGGCCTCAGTCTATGGAACAGAATACGGGAAATAATTTTGTGAGCGGTGTTGAGAATGGTTATGCCCCGATAATTACTACAGTCCAGGCGGTGGCCTCTCTTGTAGATTGAACATATGAGACCCTCCAACCAGTCCGAGGGCGATTCTTCATCGGACTATACTCTCAGCACAGGCTAGCAGACGTAACACTGAAACCTAGCTCCATCGCCACAAAAAACGATTATTTCAAATTTCCAATCGAATATCAGTCATCGCGCGACAACACCATCTGGGAGCTGTCATGTCATCTCATACATATTTTGTGGTTCCCTATTTGACCCATGCAGTAACGCTAGCGTTGATTTCGAAATACACAACGCAGAGCGAACACGGCAGCAGATGGTGCTAGTGTTACTAACGTAAAGTACTGGAATCATCTGAACGATAATTTTATTGAAGATTTGTTCGAGGTGTTATGTCTGTTAGTCTGTGTTCTCAGCATGATCCGGTGTAAAGCACGATACAGCTGTTCGTTCCTTTAAAAGATTGGCTGGAATGCCATCCTTGCCAGCTGCCTTGCAGTTCTTCAGCTTTTTCGCTGGTTTCTTAACCTCGTCCATGGATGGTGGGTCCACAGCTTTGCTATCATCCTCAATCACCATCCTGCTCCTTTCGACTACGCTGTTTTCTTCGCCATTCTACAGCACACTAAACTGTTCCCTCCAACGCCTGGCCACCTCCGTTCTATTGGTAATCAGGTTCCCCTCCTTATCGTTGCAGATGACAGGGGCTGACACGTTCCGGTTCCTGATTCCATTTATCTTCTTGTAGAAGCTTCTCTCATCGTGCCTAGAGAAGCAATCTTCCACCTCCGCTAGAATCCACTCCCAATGCTGTCGTTTTTTACGGTGATGGAGTCTCTTCTCAGCAGCCCTAGCTTTCCGGTATCTTCCTACTTCCTACGAGTCACAGCCATGGCTAACATGTGAACTCTGGAGTGGTTCTTTTCATCCGTCGCTCGCTAACACTCAGCGTCAAACCACTCATTGGACGTGGCTGTCGCAGATGTACCTGACACTTCTCCCGCTGTGGTGCTGATTACACTGTGGATATGCCTCCATTGTTCGTTCAGGCTACCTCTAACTTGATCCTCGATCTGCCCATCAACCTTCCGCAGGTACTCTGTAGCTACTTCTCCAGTTGATAGTCGCTAGATGTTCAACTGTATCCTCCTTATCGTCCTGGATTTTAACACGGTGGACAACCGGGCGAATCTTGGATACCACGAGATAATGATCGAGTCAACGTTTGGTCCTCTAAACGACCTTACGTCTGTAACGTATAAAAAGTGTCGACCATCAAGCCTCAGGCCGTTGTCGTTCGTAGTAGAGTGGAGTCTTTCTCTAGTAATCACGGGGCGGACCGCATTTGCATCTCCGAAGACGATCTTGATGTCGTGTCCTGGGCACTCATTATACGTTTTTACCAGGAGCTCATAGAACTTCTCCTTCTCTTCATCGGGTTTATCGTTGGTCGGTGCGTACACATTCATCAGGCTATAGTTGAAAAATTTGCCCTCAATTCTCAACACGCATATACGGTCACTAATCAGCCTCCATCTAATGACACGCTTCATTTGTTTCCCTATGAGCACGAAACCGACTCCCCTTTCTGCTTTCACGCCGCCACTGTAGTAGATGTGATACTCAAATAAAGTGCCCGCAATAGGATCTACTGCCCGGCATTCGCGTTCTATCGTTTTCGGCCACTATACCTCCTGTATGGCAGCAACCTCCACATTCACTTTTTGTAGCTCTCTAGCCAGGAAACCTGCACGTGCCGGTTCGAGTAGAGTCCTTACATTCCAAGTACCGAGTATCCAATAACCGTTAGCCTTTTTCGTTCGCCTAGGTCCATACCGATTATTCCGATCCGTATTTATATCTAGATTGTTCTTAGTATTTTACCTTCGGTATGCCTTGCTAGGGCTGCGATACCTAGTCTCGTGACGTGGCTGCCGTCTTAGATACAGCTGGCGCTGCACCGCGTTTCGTATTTCAGCCACCCGCTCCGGCTCAGACGTTGTACGTCGCCCCTAACACAGGGATACAGGCGCGTACGATCCCCCTTCCCAGTCAGCATACGAACATAGTTTCTACCGAGGGTTGGTTACCCGATCTCCGCTAAGGTTACTCGCATCTCAGTCGGCACCTCGTGGAGATTGGGATAGGAGTTGCTGGACAGAGGTGAATGACCACAATGGGGTCTCAAGTGACACGTGCCCAGCCGTTTACCAACCTACACTTAACTGACAATAGTAAGAAATACCTATTTGGACAATCATAGAAAAAGTAAGGTCTTTCCGGTTGAAGACGGTCTAACGAAATGATATTGGGCCAGCGAGCGAGAAGCAAAATCTTTTTCCTTCTTTTTGCTTGAGAACGAGACATATGCTACGCTTCTAAAGTCTTTTGCACATATGCTTTCGAGCTACTCTTTCTTCTTCATGTACCCGCCGGAGTAGCTGCTGCTGCTGCTGCTGCATTGACACGCAATAACTTTTTGTCTTGCTGCTCAGCGACTGTGAAAGAGTACGCGAGTTTCTGCTTGCGAGTAGGAGTACTCGACTAAAAGTGCTCAACTAGGAGGAGTCGCTTTCTTCATCTACCCGGTATCGCATACAGGTTGCTCGACAAAGATGGCGAAAAACTGGATGATGCAGCAAAAGTCGGTTATTGTTAAGGAAATTGAATCCGTCAGCACGTGTACGGTTTACCAGTTTTATTCTGCCTAAACTGTCGAAGGAAATAACCATAAACATGGTGCTTGTTTTTCGTCCGGCAATAGCAAGAAGAAAAAGAAGAAGTACGGGGAAAAGAACAAAGATGTGTACATAGTTTCGTTGAAGAATATTCATCAGCAGAGAAAGTATTCCGAAATTGAAATCAACAAGGTTCCAGTTCGATTGCAAATCTAGTCAGCGTTGGATATTACAATCATCTCCGATGAATGTTAACGGCAAATCCGACAACCTCAAAAAACAGCACCCTCCTGCAACGCCAAATGGGGACTGGGGGATCACTTTAGCTGGCCCTGGAGTTTTGGTGTTATGTAAACATGGGCGGAAAACGAAGAGAGGTTTGAGAGATTGTGTGTTTTCAGCCAATCTCGATCATAACATTTTGGGTTCCGACTGGATTGACCTTTTCGGATCATGGGATGTTCCTATTAGCTTGTTCTGTAACAAAGTTAACCATCAATAGTCCCGTAAGGATGAATCTCTGCAAATCCAGTTCCCGATAGTTTTCTCGGATATGATGAGACTCTCGCTCGAAAAGAAAAGTTCTACTGATGCCAGTCTACCGTGCGAAATGTCCAGTTGCAAGGTACGGTAGAGTACGTACTTCAACGATTGCAGAATTTGGGAATCCTCCAACCAATCGATCACTCATATTGGGCAGCACCGATTGTCTTTGTGTGCAAACCGAACGGTAGAATCTGAATTTGTGCCGATTTTTTAACGGGCCTTAACGGTGTTCTGGAGTCGAATCAGTATACGGCTCGCCTAGAAGGAGACATCTTTACCAAGATGGCCGGATGTGAGGTCTTCAGTCATATTGACCTATCTGACGCCTACCTCCTAGTGGAAGCGGACCCCCAGGATTAACCGCTCCTGACAGTTGAATTTTTCCTTATATTCATCTCACACCTGGTATCCAGTTAGCTCCGGGTGCTTTCCAGCAAATCATGGACGCAGTTGTGAGTGGCATTAGAAGAGCCTGATTTACAGTGCAAATAGAAATGTGCAAGGTCAACATGCAAAAAGCGGACTACTTGTGGCAAATCTTGAATGGTGATAGCATCAAACCAGATCCAAGCAAAACGTCAGCTAGCGCTACCATGCCACCGCCTCAAAATGTTCCTTCGCATTGTTCATACCTCGGAGCTATCAGTTATTACGCAAAGTACAGCACGAATTGCCCACAAGCTGCCAGATGGATCAGTGAAGCCGACATCATATGCATCAAGAATTTACACGAGCCGAAATTAGCTACAGTTAAATTGAGAAGGAATGGTCGACATTTTGTTTTGGAAACAGGTCATAAGCCATTGCTAGCCATTTTCGGCTCGAAAAAAGGTATCCCTGTGTATACAGCCAGCAGACTTCAGCGATGGACGTTATCTCTGCTGCTGTGTGACTTCAATATCAAGTATGTTTGTACAGGGGAGCTCCGTAGCTGCAAGGTTACAGAGTCCGCCTTGGTAAGCGGGTGGTCGTGGGTTCGAATCTTAGTAGAACCAGGCCATTTGGTTGCCAAAGGACTTAAGCATGGGTTTATTCTCAGGTTTCCTTCCGAATACCCTTCCTTCAATTTGAATTCTACAGTACCTCAGTTGACTCTCCTTCTAACAAAAATAAGTCCCCGTTATAATGAAACTGGTGTGAGTAACGTATGAAAGTTCTCTCCAGGAAAATGTAATATGGCGATATTGTTAGGATGGACAGAGGCTCGGTATAGTAGACTAGAAAGCTTGAAACGGAAAGGTAAAAACTTACGCACAAGCACTGATATGAATGATAAGCGTATCACTTACTTCAATAGTGATATTGTGCATTTTAATAAAAATTATCAAAACTTCGCTGATAAACTGGCAGTCAGGCTCACTTCCGATGCTTATTTTTGTTGTTCTCGCAACACTGCAACCATCTCAGCCACCACTGCGCTGTCAGTCCGGCTTACAGAAACAAATACATTGAAATCATTCCCGCAGTTCATGTTGTGTGAACACGCACTTGCTCTATGTGTTTGGGAACAAAGTTCGGAAGTCGGAAATCCGACTTCCGAACTTTAATTTAGTGCTGGCGCCACAATACTGCCAATAATATCAAGTGCGGAGTACAGAAAACACCTGGGCAATATCACAATAGATCTAATCTCTGGTCGCAGTGATGAGTCCACACAGGAAAAAAAAATGTTTGTACAGACAATTTCGGATATGCAGATGTCTTGTCCCGTCTGATCAACACCCACGTTCGTTCAAACGAAGATTACATCATAGTATCGATCGAGCTGGAAAACACCATGGAGTACATCGTCGGGCAATCAGTTGAAACTAGAAGCCATCAACGAAGCGTTACCGCTCCACTCCATGTCGTAGCGCACCTGAAGGAAAGTTGTCTGCAGAACTGCTTACTGAGCAGAAGCTCACGAACAGGAATGGGCCTACTCAAACCGCCAACTTCGTTCTACAAGCAAATCGAATCCAAGCAGGAAGATTATTTCAAACGGAAGCATGGCACAAAAGCAAGACATTACGAAGCCAAATATCTAGTTTGAACTAAAGTAGGTAAACCGAAATGACACCGTGTCATGGGTACCCGGTCAAATTCTAGAACGAATTAGTCGAGTTATCTACAACGTTGAGATCTCGTGAGGTTCCATGCGAATGAACTATAGAAGTGTGTAATGAAAGTTACATATGGAAATACGTTCTGGAAATTTTGGTGGCCTTTTCGATAGGAAACAGAAAGGATTTACATAATCGCGCTGCAAGCACCTTGTTTGAATGATAGCTCAAACGATCAACTTTTATGCTTTCTACCAGATGTCACCACCAATTATTGTCCTTTCACAAATAAATTAGAATGCAGGGTATTTTCAAGAAAAAGAAGAAGCAACACCCGCAACTGACAGACATCTCAAACACTGGTAAAAATGTGCTGTGAAAAATAGCACTCGATACACGTTCAACTGGGGATAATGAAATGTTCATAATTGAAATACGAAAATATCCGAATAAGTTTTATTCTCTACACCTTATTAGTTAATTATGGTCTATTTGTTTGTTTCTTAGGTTTTCGATTGTCTTGATCGAGCAAAGAATATCATATTCATCATCAAAGGCAGGTACGATTTATTGCCATCAGTGATGGGCACCATTTCGCCTGTTTTTAGATCGGTTAGTGAATATGATACGACAACATCGGGTACGGGTTTGTTAAAGTTCGCATGCTTTTGGCGATTTGATGTATTTATCACAACAAAACCATGATATATAAAATAAAAAGTCGTGGGACAACTGTGTCTATAAAGCTCAATTTTGAAGATGCAAGAGACAGACATAGAAACGATGCGCTGTACACTTTTGCGGTACTGGAAAACATTTATGTTATCTCAGGAAACAAATTAAAAAAAAAAAGACTTTCTGAAGCATAAGAATTCTCGAGCTGGAACCAACAGAAGTTGCGGGGAAATTAGGCCTTCGAATTTATTTTAGCGGTAGAGCTCAGAAGCTTCGGTTTTTCGAAAAATGTCCTCACGGGTAAAAATAAATTAAAGCTGAGAGTTTCCCAGCTGAAAAATATATAAATTTTTTTTTTTACCACAAAAGATCAAAATAATGGTCGCAGTGGTCCAAATCTTACAAAAAAAAACACTATATTTCAACGTTTATTGCATCTCTAAGAAATTTAGCATCACAATATGTTTGTGCTATCGAACATTTTTCATTGGTAAAAAAGTATAATTTTACCCGCACGACTTCCCGAAGTCTGATTGTGTTGAAATTTAGAATAGTGACTTCTTTCGAGAAGACGAAACTTTTGAGCCGTTCATCTAAATCTCTGATCGAAATTCAGAAGTCTTTTTCCCATATATCTCATTGATACATTTTTTGTTGAAGTTTTAACCGGCGGTCATTCACCAGTCAATGAAAACTATGATATATTGCATACTGTTTAAGCAACATCAAATAATGGATTATAACTAGTTTATTCGTAGAACATTCTGATTGCAAACCATATCAATGCGGCTCTGCTGCATAGTCGAGGGCAAGGATCAAGGCGGCTTTAAGTCAATGCTATTCAATTTCAATTGAAGTAAATTAAGAGTGCATACGCTTTGACAAACAATTTCTTGAGTCGCATTTTTATCGGTGCTGTCTGAAATTGTCATTTTCGGTTGTCAGTTGCGGTTGTCAGTTAGAGCGCAAAATTCTAATTTTTCACTGAAATCACAATACATCGACAGAAAATTCTTCCTGTTCTGTTTCCTTTCAAGCAAGTATATGTTTTTCTGTTTCTATTTTGTGCTGCCGAACTCAACAAACCGGCCTCGAACGAAGCACGGTGTGTAAGCGAAAGTGTGGATGTTCTACAAATAAAAACAACATAACATTGACGTTTGCTGTGATTCTCGCCTCACCCCACCGAGAGCAGATACGACGGATTCGATGCTCGTTTTCTAGTTTCAAAAATAAACAGAGCAGTATCAATCTCTCAGAACGACGACGATGTGTAGGTATGTACTTGCTTTAGATGCCAGTGAACGGAAGCTGTAACTGTGCTAAGGCACGGGATGAACCATAACAACACGATACCGCGAGAGTGCCATTGAAGGGAAGCACACAAACTACGTGAGACTTTCGAAGAGCACGGACGAATTTTCGCGATGTGAAACATTTATGAAGAGGGTGTGTGAGAGTTTTCCTTTACAGCCTATTTATGCTTAGCGAAAATATAGTAAATGTGATATAAAAATTACATCAAAAGCGAATATAGGTCGTTTGCGGGAGTATTCTAGTTGCAGCCAGATAAATCCAGCGTGATTAACCATGGGTGAGCATTTGCTGAACGATTCTGGTGAGTTTTTATCACCAATTATGAATAGGAAAAATCAATTATTTCGTCCTCTCTTTTTTCCGCAGAGACCTTCGAGATGCTTAAGGCTCTGTATGATTTCACGGCGGTTTATCCGAAGACTATCAGCTTTGACGAGGGCGAATACTTTATCTTACATCAAACCAGCGCCCGTCAGAGAAACTGGTGGCAAGTGGTCAGCATGAAAGGAAACATCGGCTTCGTGCCATCGAATTATGTCATGAAGCTAAAGGTAGGATTCATGTGTGCGACGGTACCACGTACAAGGACGAAAGAATATCAGTAGCATTGCAAAAAATCGATATTTTACTGCATTTTAAATAAGCCTCAGCATCTTGCCATATAGCGATAAGAAACGGATATATATGGAATTTCAGTCATGCACCCCTTTCTATTACCGTGTCATAATTAGACTTGTTATGGCGCAGCTCATATTATTTTCTTCCTGTGTCATGCCATCCATCATTTCATCATTCAAGTTTTGCCGTGTACATAATGCATAATCAGCTTGTGTTCTTTCTTTTCACTAAGACGCTTTATGTATACTGTTGTAGGTCGATCCCAACTTTCTCAATGGGTTTCTAGAATCTAGCATTGAATCACTACGAATGTCGACGGAAAAGGAAATAAATGGTATTATTAACCGACAAGAGCTCATCGATCGATTGGTTGAGAAGCAAAGGAAAGTTGAAAAAATATTGAAGGTTGTTGGGCAAGTTGAAACGTTGAGTAATGTTGTAACCAGGGATGATTATCTCTTCCAGAGTGAGTCTTCCGACAGTGAGGAAGCGCCACCACCCAAGCTCGGAAATGGAAGTATTTCAGGCCTGGAAGAGCATGCTAGTAATCATTGTTTTGGTGAGCTTTTTTCGGATGCTAGATCAGCAATGTGCTTATTATTTAAGGAATGCTTTCTATTCAAACACTAGCATTTTTTTGAAAATTTATACAAACTTTTTATCTGAACCATTCTTTCAGATACCAGCCTCAATCATAACACAGAACACTACCATTCTCCAGTGTCATCCAAGCATGAAAAATTAACCAAAAAATCCCAGTCTAGTCCAGCCGTAGGCGCTGCCAACAATGTTCCGCAGTTCATACAGGAAAGCCCTAGCATGAGCATTCTGTCATCCAAGCTGAACCAAGAGGAACCGTTGACACCTACTGCCCAGGAGAACAGCGTGGTGTCAGAGATATCAGAAACGGAAACAACCAACACCGCCACCACCACTACAACTACTACTACAAGTGACGAAATAACCGCCATTTCTCGGGGTGATGAAGAAATCCCTAAGACAGAACCAACGGCCGAACCGGAAGTGCAAACGGATCTCGAGAATGAGTTGGAAATCACCAATAATGACGACATGACCGCTAGTGAAAATGAACCGCACCCCAAAGAGTCATCTGCCAAAGAGCCTAACGACGAATTGGACGCGACAGCGAAGAGTGAAAATGCAATCGAAATCCTACCAATGAATATAGAACCCCAGGATGTTTACCAGGTGGTAGATGCAATTCGCACTAGCACAAGCCTTAGCCACGAAATGGCATGTGTAGCGCTTCGCGTGGTACTGAGTGAACTTGAACCTTTGCTTCCTCCGCCAGTGGTCAAACATCTGGAACCGATTGCCGTTCACCTTACAGCCCCCTTAGACGTTCCAGATCCGTTCCTAGCGCAAACCCACGACGCGCAGCGTTTACGCATCATTTTCGCAGGCCTGTCAGAATGCAAAAACGATTCAGAGCAACGAACTTGGATGCTGCACGAAGACGAAGCGGATATTAGTCGCTATTTGAGCGAACTAATCATCATCCTAACCGACGCTGATCCAAAGATTTGTCGCAACGAAATGGCCGTTGATCACTACCAGAGTGTCATAAACTTAGTCCTGTACTACCAAATGGAAACGCGCTGGTCCATTCGGAAGTTACTGCTTAAAGCTTTCAAAGCGATGTGCCATCTTGATTACACCACAGTCGATATTTTGCTGGGGTCCGTTCTTCCGCTGGAAATCATTCAGGATATGATATCCAATGCGAGAAACGTGGAAAAACTCCAAGAGTTGGCGAACATGTTGATAATCGTATTCTCCATTGGTAGAAAAATGCCAATAAATCAACAAGGTAATATCAGTTCTAATCGGTTTTTTAAAACTCCTTAAACACGGTTTTACTTTATTCTTGCTTTTCAGAACATCTTCGGTCAGACTTTATTATATTTCTATTGAACATAATAGAAAACCCGCCCGAAACTGACGTTCACGGTGTTCTCTCTGAAACCATGATCAATTTGATTCTGTCGTTTAATTTGCAGTTCGATAATTTTACTGACAATATTGTGCTAGAGGCCATGGAGCAGATTCAAACAGCGAAAACTTTCACCGAAAAGATCCTTGTACTGATTAATCGAGAGGGTATTTAACTGAAATTCGTTTTTCGTTGGGTTTTTAATTAAAACGATGTTACTTTTACAGAAGATCCAGTTCACACATTGAAACACACTCCCGCACATATTAATCCTGTTCTCAAAATGCTTGTGGATTTATTTAGCCAGCAAGAGACAGCTTCTATTTTTTACACCAATGACCAAAGCGTACTGATCGATATTCTAGTCCGTCAGCTATCTGACCTTTCAGCCGGAGAACCAGTAAGATAAATGACTCTACTGGTGATAAACATCCTCTGCTAAATTTCCTCCTTTTAGATTCGCAAATGGTACTTGGAGCTGTGTCGAAGAATCGTCCGGAACACCAGCTACGCAGAACACCAGCATCGAAAGCAGGATCTGATGAAAATTTTTACCCGCATCTTTTGCGAGGAAACAGAATGCAGCGCCGGTGATCAGCAGATTGTGCGTGAAATCGCTAATGAATTTCCTCAAATTTTCAAGGCATGAAGGCTGTCCGCCGACGATCCCAACATAATTGCAAGCGAGCACACCAAACAGTCGGCTGTTCGGGAAATAATGAGATGTTTTTCAGGTGCCAGTTATTCTTATGTTTACCAGCGATATTGTTGACACGTTGACGCGTTGACACATGCAACCAGGTATTTCTTACGGCTGACATAGATTTTTGTATCGAGCAAAGAGGTAGTGCGTAAAGGAAGTTTCTCTAAATAAGGAAAGTTTGTTCTATCATTCAGAGGATCACATGCCTCGTTTGGGTGACTCTCTGGTTATGCCTATTATCTAACAGTTCATAAAAGGATATACCGTTGTCCAACCCATTCGATACATGTGGTAAACTGACTGCCAGTGCAATCCTACCGAGACTTCCGAAAGCGCCGATCGGAAAACAGCATGAACATTGAACTTTCTTCTAATACAAGATTCTAAACGATCTCAACGCTCGAAAGAAAAACAATAGCGAAAATATCTGAAACATTATTTATCTTTAAATTTAAAGCTAATCAAACATTTAGATAGAAAAGTCCTAACAGAGTAACAGAGCAGTCAGTACCTGCTCTGGCACACATCCAATCCAATTGTCACAACTTTCAAGCTAATTCTCTTCCAAACACAAGCAAGTATACGACAGCAGAGCCACGGCTTCAAACACAAACTTCCCTCAAAACGCGGCTTCCGAGAAAAACAATTGATCAGTAGAAAATACCCAAACTGATTTGAACTTGTTGATTTTATTGCTTTTCACAATCAAAAATTAAAATCGCAATGTCGATTTGTTACATTCTACTAAAAAAAAATAAAACACAACTATGCAGAGCTTACACTTTCTATTAGATTTATGTAATGTTGAAAATACAGTGATGTATAACATGATTGGATCGTTGAAATTTGTATCATTGTTTAAAATACTCTCGTCACAAGTACGAATTGGCAGAACCTAAAAATGAACATTTGGTAGCATTATTCCAACAGTAGCATTGTTCAATTAGTATTTAAGGCCCAAACTAATAATCAAAAAAAAACTGATGTTACACAAAGCATTTATCGTTTTACCTATGTGTTAGTCGTTGAGTTTTGTGATCCAAATTCAATGAATATTCGAGCAAAAAAAAATATGAATCTATCCCTTCGATGCCAAAAATTTAGCCTAAACCTTACCTAATCCAGAACTGTTAGAAAACTACTCCGACTCAACCAAAATTAGTTGTGGAAAGAAATTCAAATTTTATACAAATCAGTAAATATTACAAAACAGAAATGGAGGAACATTTTTTGGAGTGGAACAAACAGCGCCAAGCACATAACCGTTATAAAACAATTTTAACTACGAAAATCAAGAAAAAAAATATTTCGAAATAGATATTTAACCAAAGGAAGATAGACAGCTAATTATATTTTAGTAGGTTACAAATGCATTTCAAAGTTTATAAAACAGAACATTTTTAAAAACCGATGTAAATCAAATAACGAATGATCCCCGTGCGAACTGTTTCGCAGCGGGTAACCGTAGAAAATAAAACGCAATTTCAAAGCAGTTACGCTAATACATCATCGATAGGAAAGGTATTCAAAGATTGAAGCAATTTAAAAACACTATTTAAGAAATAAAAGTTGAGAAAACAATTTCATAGTCATATTCAATTGTAGTTATCCTATTCTTATTCTGCGTTTTCCTGGATATATTCATGTTTATGCCGATTGACCTTCAATTTAATTGAACTGATTAAAAAGCGCTGCTCAAAAATCAAATCGTTTGGAACGTACCTTGTAATATGTCTTTGTTCGTCTTCAAACTGGCCATCAAAAATCACCGAACGAGTTTCTACGTGTATGAAAGCCATGATGAGCTACCCGTTCCCCTGCTGATGGATCTAACAGTCTCTTCCACGAGTTCTTATTTCATCGCGGCGATCGTTTCGCAAAGATCAGTAACTTCAGCAGAACTAGGTCCTACATTAGTATTCCTCGTTTTGCTTTATTTCTTTAGGACTTTCGACGTTGAATTACGTTTCTCAGGAAGTTCGACTACATAAGGATGTAAAATGATAATCTTAAAACGGGAAAAGTGAAAAATATTACAAATGCCAATAAATCGGTTAGTGTTACTGTCCCTTGTGGAAACACAACAGTTAGTTTTCGATGGATTTCCTTCGTTCTTGCAGCAATCGATAGGAAAGTCTTCTATTCATCGTCCCAAATGCAGAAAATTCTAATTTGAGTATTCGAACTATTGTACTGTTGAAAATTGTCAAGCCTTGTTAAAATGCAAAATTCGACCTTTCATTGGTCCCTTGATGCTTACTTTCCCCAACACGGTCGACAAAATTATAGACCTAGTAAATCGGGAATGTACTATTTGGCCTAAACTAGTTTTATATTAGTTCTAGACAGCGACTACAACAGTCCTTACACTTAGCAGCAGCTAAGTCAGTGGTTCCCGAACTTTTTGACTCCTCGGCCTCTTTTGCTAAACACAAAGAATTCCCCGACCCCTTTTGCGAAGCACAAAGCTCCCTAAAAGAATTTCAGACACAAATTTTGCAATACGAGGTTGCGTTTTTCTGTCTTATATCGTCCTGTAAGTCTAATTTGGTTCACTCCTTGGTCCTAACTAGAGATAGACCGAATATTCGGGCCGAATATCAGCAAAAATTGGATTTCGCCGAATATGCCGAATAAGCCGAATAGTGGCCAATGATTATCAGAAAATAACAAAAAGTATAGTGCAAAGTTTTATGAACGGGGGTAAACGAAAACGGAAGATGTAACTTGGGCTTAGAAAGGAATATATCTCATTCAAACGGAACACGAACCGCAATCTTCACACAATATTTCATGTCTTGTCTGGATGAGGTATATTTTTTCTGAGCCAAAGTCACATCCTCAGTTCTTGTTCATTTCTCGCATTTTATTTTTTTTTTTTTCAAAAACACTCAAAATGTAGTTGTAACACAAACTTTTAAATTGTGTTAACCATAATCGTCAAAAACATTATTTTTAAACGACAACTCAAATAAGAACAAAAGTAGGTGCGCCACGGATTAGCGTGCCTTATTCCATAGGCGCAAAATTAATTATTTCTTGTGCAATAGTTCGGACAATTTTCAATCGTTTGAACAATTGAACAATTGAAAGCGAAAGAAACAATTTAAACTTCAAACAATGACCATTTGGTTATTTTGTTATCATATGATCAACGTTGTGTTCAGCCGAATATTCGTCTCACCGAATAATGGAAAAAAGGTTATTCGGTATTCGGCCGAAGGCCGAATAGTGCTATTCGGTGCATCTCTAGTCCTAACACGTAGACGAGTTTAAAATCTGCTTTCACAGAGGTATCTAGAGAGAAATTTAGATTACCTGTCAAGTTTACCAAGAGCCTAGCGGCCCTCTTGCGGCCCTGGACCCCCGCTAACCACTGGGTTAAGTGATGATCTCAATGATTTAACGTTCGTTAACTACAATACCATCAGGTGAGCAACCGATCCAAGGAATTTACGGAGGAATGGCAAATCCACTTTTTTTACCGGGTTACCAACCAAGGCTATAGCTTTGAATTGCAACAAAGATAACTAGAACAAGATACCCAACTCCCATATTTTTCATACATTTTGAATACGACTGATTTCCGACGGTTAGTGCTGCCATCTGATGACTTAAATTCTCATAATATTGTCACTATGAGATTTATCGTGTATAGTCCGTCATCGATCGTTGAGCTGCTCAAAATTGTATATGAAAAAGGTGTAGCAGTTTGGTCAGATCGGCGCTTAAGATATCATGCAGATTAATGATATTGTCATTTTTTTCACTTAATGCTATTGCCATATTTTTGCACTTCAAAGTGCAAAAGAAAAGTGTGACATTGACTGTCAGAGTGGGAGTTTATATTGAGGGGTTATATTTATTTTCAGGTCCCATTCTACCAACACTTAAAGTTTGATATGTCACAAGCCAGGTTTCAGCACCATTGTGCATCTGGTCAGGTTCACCGGGGCACCCGATTTTTGGTTTATTAACCTCGGCAAGAGTGGAAAACTTGGCTGTAGAACGTGCTCATAGCGGTTATCAAGAATTTCAATATCAATTTTAAATTATGCGCCGATTATTCTTGATTCTTCCGGACAGTATCATGTTTGAGAACTAAACATTCGTACACATTATTATCATTTTTCTGATGGCAGCACCGTACAGTCGTCCACATGGATACAGAAAAAAATATTTCACCTTTCAGCAGTCATGGTTTGGCCTTGTCGTCAGTTGATTTTGACGTTAAGTATTGTCCTTTCACAAATAAATTAGAATGCAGGGTATTTTTAAGAAAAAGAAGAAGCAACACCCGCAACTGACAGACATCTCAAACACTGGTAAAAAAGTGCTGTAAGGAATAGCACTCGATACACGTTCAACTGGGGATAGTTAAATGTTCGTAATTGAAATACAAAAATATCCGAATAAGTTTTATTCTCTACACCTCATTAGTTAATTTGAGTCTTTTTCATTAAGCAGACAGTATATAAAGTAGAGAGAACGAAAATTAAGCGAACTGGAAATATGATATATTTCCAGTTCGCTTAATTTTCGTTCTCTCTACTTCATATACTGTCTGCTTAATGAATTTGCGTGTTAACGGGAAAAAGCCGTTGTTAAAAATAGAAATTCAGTTCGAAAAATAGAGTCTTTTTATTTGTTTCTAAGGTTTTCGTTTGTCTTGATCGAGCAAAGAATATCATATTTATCATCAAAGGCATGTACGATTTATTGCCATCAGCGATGGGCACCATTTCGCCTGTTTTTAGATCGGTTAGTGAATATACAAACGACAACATCGGGTACGGGTTTGTTAAAGTTCGCATGCTTTTGGCGATTTGATGTATTTATCACAACAATGTCATGATATATAAAATAAAAGTCGTGGGACAACTATGTCTATAAAGCTCAATTTTGAAGATGCAGGAGACAGACATAGAAACGATGCGCTGTACACTTTTGCGGTACTGGAAAACATCTATGTTAACTCAGGGAACAAATTTTCAAAAAAAAAAAGACTTTCTGAAGCATAGAAATTCTCAAGCTGGAACCAACAGAAGTTATGGGGAAACTAGGCCTTCGAATTTCGTTTAGCGGTAGAGCTCAGAAGCTTCGGTTTTTCGAAAATATCCTCAATGGTAAAAAAATCTGAGAGAGTTTCCCAGCTGAAAAATATATAAATATTTTTTTTACCACAAAAGGTCAAAATAATGGTCGCAGTGGTCCAAATCTTACGAAAAAAACACTAGATTTTAACGTTTATTGCATCTCTAAGGAATTTGGCATCACAATTTTTTTTATCGAACATTTTTTTATTGATAAAAAAGTATAATTTTACCCGCACGCCTTCCCGAAGTCCGATTGTGCTGAAAATTAGAATAGTGACTTCTTTCGAGAAGACGAAACTCTTGAGCCGTACCTCCAAATCTCTGAACGAAATTCAGAAGTCTTTTTCCCATATATCTCATCGACACATTTTTTTGTTGAGGTTTTAACCGGCGGTCATTCATCAGTCAATGAAAACTATATTATATTGCATACTGTTTAAGCAACATCAAATAATGGATTATAACTAGTTTATTCGTAGAACATTCTGATTGCAAACCATATCAATGCGGCTCTGCTGCATAGTCGAGGGCAAGGAATCAAGGCGGCTTCAATGCTATTCAATTTCAATTGAAGTAAATTAAGAGTGCATACGCTTTGACAAACAAGTTCATGAGTCGCATTTTTATCGGTGTTGTCTGAGATTGTCATTTTCGGTTGTCAGTTGCGGTTGTCAGTTAGAGCGCAAAATTCTAATTTTTCTCTGAAATCACAATATCCATCATATTAACAGTGTAAAAATTAGTTCGACTTTTGCTCACGCGCAGCGACAATCATGTCCGATGAATCCTGCAAGAGTCAGGTATCTTGTTCTAGCCATCTTTGGTTTGGCCTTAGGGTCTGACTCGAGTTGTGGAACTTTTAAGTTGAACATATCTAACCGGTACACAGACTTGGCAGAGTTACTTAAAAAAAGTTGTATGAAAAGTGAAAAGTACCATTGATGGCACTATACTCAATTCGTTCCATATGTCTTGCCCCATCATCATGTGAAATCTTAAGTTTGGCCTTAGGGTCTGACTCGAGTTGTGGAACTTTTAAGTTGAACATATCTAACCGGTACTTGGCAGAGTTACTTATAAAAAATTATATGAAAAGTGAAAAATACCTTTGATGGCACTATGTCCAACTTGTAACATATACCTAACCCCATCTCCATGTGCAATTTTGTCCTTAACGAGTGGGGATAAGCCGAGTTATGGAACTTTTCAGCTACATATATCTTACCGGTACACAGATTTGGCAGAGTTACTTAAAAAAAGTTATATGAAAAGTGAAAAATACCATTGATGGCACTAAGTCCAACTTGTAACATATACCTAACCCCATTTCCATGCGCAATTTCGTCCTTAACGAGTGGGGATAGGCCGAGTTATGGAACTTTTCATCTACATGTATCATATGCGTATTATTTACCCTAAGCAGTGAAATCATTCAGTTTTACGTAAATTTACGTTTTTTTTACGTGTTCGCTTGGTAATATTTATTTTGTGTGTATGTTCTAATAATCTTTGCCTATATGGTAACCTTGGTTTCCCTCTTAAATTGTTTCGAAAAGTTCTGCGCACACTTTTTCTTTTTAGCCTGGATGCCTTTCGATTGAATGAATAAACAGGAGGTCAAGTTCCGAATCGGAATGTAGCACCAAGGCTTTGCTTCGCTTTTTTGCCATTCGGTTTAACATAACTGTCAATTTCAGTTTTCAGTATACACGGTATACAGTGATATAGTATACACTACACGGTAAGAGTCGAACACCCATTAATGGATAATTTTGTACCCATTTTTCACTGTCATATGCGGCTGTCAAAAAAATGGGTTAATTTAAAATTGTGAAATGGCTAAAATTGTACTCATTAGGAAGACATATTCTTAGGAAAAAAATGGGTTAGTTTATTACTCATTAATGTGTGAAAAACCACTTCAAGTGTCTTCTAGTTTCCTCTGTCGATTTGTTCGCACGCGTGACCATATAAAGGGTTTGTGAACCACCAGTAAAAAATCACTGTGATGAAGCAACTGTGGAGCATTCTCAATTCATTGCTTAGCAACAGAACATGAACATGTTGACAAATATTAAACAAAACAGATCGTAGAAATAACGCGTGCGAACAAATCGACAGAGGAAACTAAAACGATGCTTGAAGTATTTTTTCACCCATTAATGGGTGAACAAATGACCCATTTTATTCTAAGAACATGTCTTTCTAATGCGTACAATTTTACCCATTTCACATTTTTGAATTTACCCATTTTTTCGACAGCCGCATATGACAAAAAAAATTGGTACAACAATACCCATTAATGGGTTTTCGACTCTTACTGTGTACAGTGTCACGAAGAAAATAAAATCGATTCGGCAACCAAGCAGAGCATTTGGTAAGAGTTGCGGTTCATAGCGCGGCGAATAAGTTTCAGTGAAACTCACAATACTTGTCTTCAATCCGTTTTGCACACATTTATTTTTCAGGCGGAAAAAAACGATCTTACCGTCCAAAGGATCGATTCAGTAGAAGATCGCGCGCAAAAAAATCGATTCAGAAGATCGATGAATCGACCCGGAAAGATCGATTTTGCAAAAATCGGATCGATCTTGCCCATTGCTAGTTGGTTTGTTGGTTCAATATTGGTTGGTTGATACTGCAGAAACTTAAAATGATTCCTAAGGAAAAACCTACAGATGTAAGTATTCATGGTATATTTCTTATATCACAATTTTCAATGTAATTTTTTTATTTACTTTCAGTTTTGCAAGAAGTGCAACACCAGGAACAGGCCTAACCTGTTCGCCAAGGAAGTGAAAGTGAGTTTCATTATATAAAAATTAATATAAATTATCATTATTATTTTCATTTTCATTTTAGTTTTGCTGCGCATGTAGTGCCAAACTAAAGGCAGAGCGATCGTGGAATAGTGAGCAGCCCGGTCCCAGCCGCCGGCCGCCAGCAGCGCAAGCTGCTCAAACGGTCAACATCCCGGGCCTGGAGCTGCGCGCCAGCTTGCTGGTGGCTGGGGCCGCGGCTCAGACTGCGAAGCAAGAACGAGACTCTACCACAAACAACACGAAGGATGGTAATGAACAAACCGAAAAGAAGGGTGATGAAACAGAAGAGGATACTTATTTAAACAGAAAAATAAAAAAAAATTCAAATATTCAATTTGATACTTTAATTAGAAAGAAAATTCCTCCGGGCCCCACCACCCGTTAATTCGGCCCTGGGTATACAGGGTGTTAGGTAGCCGATAACGATGATAACGATCAAACAGATCATCCGAAATTTTCTTTTCAACATTCTCTTATATAAACCAAATAATTCGTTCTGAATTACTGGTTTATAATTCAGGCCCGTAGCTACCTTATGGGCTAGGGGGGGGCTCACCCTCCCCCACGCGATTGCATTGCCTTTTGTGCAGTTTTCCTATTTCGTATAAATGCAGCGAATTCATTAACTTTTCATACTTTTCAGACTAGCTGCTGTATATTTAAGCTAAATGTATTACTTTTAAATTACTTCCTTGATGAAAAAACATCAGAAAAATTTCTTTGCCCCACCACGCAAGACAGAGTAGCTACAGCACTGCTATAATTCTGTCGACTGTGCTTGGGAAAGCAATTAGAGATCAAAATTTGCGTTTTGACAAGGCTTGACAATTTCCAATAAAACAATAGTTCGAATAATAAAATTATAATTTTCTGCATTTGGGAGCAACGAACACTAACTGATTTATTAACATTTAAAATTAAACATATTCTTAACTTTTTCCGGTTTTAAATTTTCTTTTTTTATTCCGATGTAGCCGAACTTCCTCAGAGACGTAGCTCTACGCAGAAAATATATTTTAGCAATAAGATTACCACGCGGCGCTAGTGTACAAGTGACGTCTGTTTGTGGCTCTAACATTTGGTACTTTTCCAGTGGCGGGTAGATGTCGTTAGATGTATTTTTATCTACGGTGGGTGAAATTGTGTGTTGGCATGACGGCTGAAGCGGTTTTTAGTTTTCTGAATCGGTTCTTAGCACCTAGAACGGTTCTTGGTACCTAGCTTGATGGTAGCAATCGTTTGGAATGCACCTTGTAATCAGAGTCTATGTGTATATAGAGTCGCGCGAAGAGAAAATCTATCGTTTCGGCAACACAGTTTTTGTGCCGTTTGTTGCCAAGAACTATACAGTTCTGTTTTTCAACATGCATAAGCGAATATCATTTCTTGAAATTCTTCACAAGGTACACAGTTTTGAAAGATTACACCGGTGATGTTTTGTTAAATTTAAGTGAACCAGTGTACAGGTTTAATGTTGGATTAAAATGTGTAAGTAAAACTTCGGAAAAACACATATTCTTTATTGCGCTCAATTACAACACTTTTCATCCACCCCTAACATTATCACCTTGTTTATTTACATTGCTCGATTGGTACCCTCGTTTGACACTGATTTGGTTTCTTTGGTTTCATCTTTGCGGGACTCTTATTATAAACATAGACTTTGCTTGTAATATGTCTTTGTACGTCTTCAAACTTGCCATCAAGAATTACCGAACGAGTTTCTAGGTGTATGAAATCCATGATGAGCAACCCGTATCCCTGTTGATGGAACTAACGGTATCTTCCACGAGTTCTTATTTCCGTGGCGATCGAATGCCATTTCGCAAAGATCAGTAACTTCAGCAGAACTAGGTCCTTAAATTCGTTTTCCTCATTTTGCTTTATTTCTTCAGGACTTAAGACTTTCGACGTAGTATTGCGTCTCTCAGGAAGTTCGACTACATAGGGATGTAAAATGAAAATCTTAAAACGGAAAAAGTGAAAAATATTTCAAATGCTTATAAATCGGAAAGTTTTCGATGGATTTCCTTCGTTCTTGAAGCAATCGAACTATGTTCTATTCATCGTCCCAAATGCAGAAAATTCTAATTTGTTTATTCGAACTATTGTACTGTTGAAAATTGTCAAGCCTTGTTAAAACGCAAAATTCGACCTGTCATTGGTCCCTTGATGCTTACTTTCCCTAACACGGCCGACAAAATTATAGACCTAGTAAATCCACATCCATGTCACGAACGTCATTCCCATACATTTTGCATGAAGCCAATTTTCTCTGGCTCTCTGGCTCGATTTTACGTCAAAAGGCTGTCAGTGCTTTCGAAACAGCCGAATAAGCTTCGTTCATGCAAGATCAGCTGTTGCTGCAAGTGGTGTGTAGAAATCTAAAAAGCGAAGAATGTTTTTTTTTTGTTTCGTTCGTTCTCTAGATGTTGTGCAGGACATAAATAGATATGTCCAGACATGTTTCAACACGTTCTGGATCATAAATTCAATATTCATATTGATATGTATTCATTAGAACTTTTCACGCGAAAAAAATGTGCAACAGCCTATGCGGCACAATGAACGGAGCTTAAGATCATATCATTAACAGTAGCGCCATCAACATCGGCGGCGGCTTCAGGAAACAGTAGTCGTGACATGGGTCTGAGTAAATCGGGAATGTACTACAGTAGCTACTCGCTAACTGGGCTTCTTTTTAACTGGGCACTCGCTAATTGGGAGGATTCCCAGTTAAAAATATAGTCACTGTATTTTACTAGTCTGGCGGAGTGGAAAACCATGCAACTGGCAACCCACTATTTTCACATTAAAATCCTGACACCACTGGATATAATTCATGTTGCATATGACTTCTTTGAAAGTAAACATTTGATGTGAAAATGAAGTGCGTTTATAACAAATGTAACAGCAATTGGCGAAGGACGAAGAAACAAACAAGTTTATTCTGGTTTCCAAAGAATGCGGAGATTAGAGTAAAATGGCTAAAATTTTGCGAGTTACCTGATAATTTTGTTGTTCCGGAAAGCTGTCGACTATGCAGTGTAAGTAAATAAGACCGAACAGGAAGAAATTTTTTTAACTTCAAATCATGAATGTTTTCAGTTGCTTTTTGATGAAAGTTGCTTTTACAAGTCGCCAAGTGGAAAAAAAGTTAAAACGAACGATGCATCTTTTACAGAAAATAGTGCTAGCGATTTATTAGATTTGAACACAAGCAGTCAGCATGAAATAGAAATGGTTTCGATTCCCGAAAGGCTGGAGTATATTCATGTTGAATTTTTAGATGAAGCGTTTTTACATCCGGAAGGTTTGGGGGGGATGAAAATTGATCAACTACAGGTTTGTGTTACGAGCTGTGAAACCTGCGACGTGAAACAAAGTTGCTTTAGTGTTTTTATGTTTGTTTCCTATACTAAATGTTTCATTACAGGACAATGGCCGGAATTAGTACTAGCAACAAGAAGCTAAAAAAAAATTGAAGAACGTAAAATATATCACAGGCGACGATCAGTACCACTTGCTCACAACGGAACAACAAAAAATTAAAAAATGCTCAAACGACAGCATTATTGAAGGCTTACGTACTAAATTTGTTTGCGGCCATACCGCTTATCAGGAAGAGCGAAAAAAACGGTTTCTACCTAGCACTAGAACGCTGCGAGTACGGCTGCAATTTTTGCATTTTGAAAGCGGTATTTTGAATGAAATTTTTGAACTGTTAAAGCATAAAGCTGTTAGCATTGAGGAGCCGAACAAAAATTGCGCCTTTTTATTCGATGAAATGGCCATCCAACCAGGTGAAAGCTTTTGCAACAATATCAAACAATATGTTGGAAAGACAACACTACCAGGACATGAAGGACTAGCCAATCATGTAATGGTGTTTATGCTGGCTGGTCTGCGGTCACGTTGGAAGCAAGTAGTAGGGTACTTTTTAGTGGTGATTCAATTAAATCCGGAACAATTAAATTAATTACGGATAACATCATCCGAAAATCTAAGGCGTGTGGTTTTCGTTTTCATGCTGTTATTAGCGATTGCAGTGGTAATTTGTTCAATTTGCATTCACAGCACCTAAAATCATAGAGGGCTATGAGCGATTACTTATTTTAACTTATTTAATTTAATATGTATTATTACAAAAATTTCTTATCTTTATACAGGATCTAACAAAAGGTTTTGGAACGACTGTGGGAACGACTGTGGCCTCTCGTTTATCCAGTAGATGCATCTCGTACACTGGAACTATTACCAGATAGCGTTCACGTATTCAAAAGCATGGTACAAGGTTGGATTGCCAATCGTATCATCGAGTTGGATGAACAAGCGACAAACGAAAACGGTCTCGTCTCCAGAGTGGCCGATATTACCCATTTAAAAGAACTCGTTGCTTACGAACAAGACTGCGACTTGAAGTTAGCTTGTGGATTGACACCAGAAGATGTAAGTTTCGAACGAACCAGCTCAAACTTCGACAAAATGAAAGTTAAGACATCAACAAAATATGTCAATCATGGGGTAGCAGCTGCGCTTAAAGTTTTCGCTCAAGTAAACAACAGAGAAGATGTCTTGACAACTGCCTTTTTGATTGATACTATTTCTACTTGGTTCACAATTGTTACATCGCGATCTATGCAACTATCGTTTAGTAGGATGTACGAGGATGCGTATAATAATACTATCGATAATTTAGTAAAGTTTCGATCGATAGTACTCAATTGTAAAGAAGGTGCAAAAAGTCAAAGCAAGCCTTGGCAATCCGCGTCAGTTATGGCTACAGATGGTGTATTGAGGCTTCAGAATTATTTTTTGAGAGTCGAAAATTTTGACTATTTTCTCGGCGGCAGGCTCACGCAAGACCCGTTAGAGAACATTTTCTCACAGATAAGAAGTCGACAAATCAGACCAACTGCGCTACAACTAAAGGACAATTTGAAACTCATATCCGTTTCACAATATTTGAACAGTGTAGCACAGACGTCATATGACTGGGAAGATAACAGCTGGCTTCTCGAAATGTCTGAAGTAACCAAGAGCAGAGACGAAAGCAATTACACTGATCTAGACGCCACACCAAAATCCCACCGTGGTGAAGGAGATGAGCACTCTAAGGATCACAATGAATTTATTGAGGAGGTGGATACATTGTGCAATCGATATTCTGAACATAACGTGATATATTACTTATCTGGAATGATAATAAGAAAGTTAATCACAAGATCGCAAACTTGTAGAGCATGCATGAGTTGTTGTCTAAGTCAAGATGTACTTTTGAACGATGTAACTTTTTTTACACATCTTAGAGATTATTCGGGGAGTGCTCTAGTTTACGTTAACATAGACACATTCAAATTCTTCTTAGAACTAGAAGAAATTTTCAAATCAAACTTCGACCGTCTCAAAACGATTAATTTTAGCTTGGATCAAGAATTTTTTTAAATTAATGATAATGGTTCCGGCAGTGCATATTCCAACATGTCATTCGTTGAAAGAGAAAATTATAAAAAAAATTCATTTTGTTTCGATTGCGCATTTCCCGTACAATAGTACAGCGTGAAAAGCGACAGGACAGCAAATCTACCCAGCAAACAATTTTGTTGAATAATGACTTATTAAGCTATAGTTCAGCCGAAATACATTTAATAATAGCTTAATAAGCTGTAAATCAACAAAATTGTTTGTTGGGTATGGCAGTATAATGTTATCAATAAACAATTAATTATAAAAAGAGCACGTTATTGATGCGACGAAAAAATATATTCCTTGTGATTTTCTCACATGTATAAATTCAACATTATTGTGATATCATTAATTCATTCTAATAACTATCCTCAAAAAAATAGCAAAAAGTCCAGTTATTGAGTGTAATATGTTATGTATCTTTTTACGGTACGATTACAATACTTCAAATGCGAAAATCGACACACTATCGACTGGTTCCCGTTTTGACAGTTCACACTGGTTCCCTAAATCCAGTCGCCAGACTAGTAAAGAATACAGTGACTATAGTTAAAAAGACAACAAACGTCAAATATTTGAACGAACGGGGGGCATGTGGATTGGGAACGAAAACTGAACAATTAAAGTGTTTCTAATCGAGAATATTTAAAATACAAATACAATAATATAGCTGATAAATGTACTCGCTATATAAAACTAAGGTTTAAAAGCTTTATTTGAGACATAAGTTTGTAGTTGTGGCTTCTCTATTTGGTGATCAACTTGAGAACGAAAGCCTTTTATGGAGTTGTCGCGAAGCAGCGTTATCCATCGAACTCCCCCTCGGCGTTGAGATGATATCACAGTTAGCGAACTGATTTCAATAACTGGGAAGTGCTCGTCACTCAGTTAGCGAACAGTTGCTGTATTTGGCCTAAACGTGTCATGTTTGTTCTAGACTGCAACTACAACAGTCCTTACTTAGCAGCAGCTAGGTCAGTGGTTCCCGATCTTTTTGGCTCCGTGGCCTTTTTTTGGTATACACGAGTTCCGCGGCCCCCTAAAAGAATTTCTGACACAAATTTTGCAATACGAGGTTGCGTTTTTCTTTCTTATATCGTCCTGTAAAGGCCCAAATACACACACGGCGCAATGACACCTTCTCCATACAAAATAGAAGGCGTGATCGCTATCCCGCCTTCCCATTTTGTATGGAGAAGGCATCATTACGCCGTGTGTGTATTTGGGCCTTAAGTCTAATTTGTTTTACCACTAGGCTAAGTGATGGTCTGAATGATTTTACTTTCGTTAACTGCAATACCAACAGTTGAGCAACCGATCCAAGGAATTTGCGGAGGCATGACAAATCCACTTTTTTTACCGGGTTACCAGCCAAGGTTATATAGCTTTAAATTGCGATTTGCTCGCATCGTTTCCCATGCTCAACTGATTGGGGATTATCAGGGTTTATCAGTTTAACTATTTTACGCCTCCAGTCCTTCGATTTTTTCGTTTCCGTCGCATAGTAAGTAAACAACGAGTAAGTATTAGAAGCTGTTGCTCAAAAACTGCGTTCCTCATTCCATTCGTCGTTATGCAGTGATAAAAAGTGATTAAAACATGACCACGTGGTTTAGGAACGGCCCCTAAGCAGCATGCAACATCTCATGTGTAGTGCTCGGTGCTGCCACTATCACACAGTAGAGAATTCTCCATTGAAGCTATGGGGCTTATTACGGGAGTCACTTCACGGTGAGAACGAAGTGAAAAAATCTCACGGTGAAAAAACACGCGTGAAAATCGAATGGGAATCACTTTCACTGTGCCTATTACGGTTGTCACTTCACCGTGAAGTGACTCCCGTGATAAGCCCCATTTCTCGTTCTTTCTCGCTTTCTTTCTTGCTCCCCAACTCGCGAGAACGACCAGCCGAAGACAATTGTTTCAAGATGCTTTGCGATGGTTGCAGAGGGACAAAAAAATGACAGGGTAACGGACTACTTCGGCAGCGATTTGCTTTGGCTGATTTTGCATTAGACTACTGTAAAAAAAAAAACATACCGAAGCAGTCCGATACCTTACACGTTGCCCCACTGTCGGCTGTTGGTGTATGAAGCAAAACCGGGAAGAAAGCATTTTGGTTTTCGAGCACAATTTTTCAAACACTCCTCTTAGTTGAGCAATTTTAGTCGAGTACTCCTGCTCACTAGCAGGAACTCGCGTACTCTTTTACGGTAGCTGAGTAGCAATACGAAAGAGTTTGTTCGTGTCGGTGCGTGAAGAAAAGTAAAATTAACTTTTATGTGGAATTTATTTGAAACAACCTTGCATTTATTATTTATTTGATGATTTTTAAAAAGTAAAAAGCTTAAAAAAAACAGCACCAAATATTTGTTATATGGATTGAGGAAAAAATATGGCCATACTCAGGAAAACATTTGTTGGGACTGATATTTTTCAAATAAACTATACTTTTTTGTTTCCTTAATCGATTGTAAAGCAAGAAATAGATGAAATCTGATGTTTATTTCAAAAACGATGAAAATCCATATGGGACTGGTATGAGATTATAGGCAGCATAGTGGATGGTAAAGTCGGTAATTGTTTGCTGTACTGTTCTATTTGTTGTGAGGAAAAGCGAATAAATAACATCTCGTAGTATATCATAAGTGATACCAAATGTTACAGGAAAATGAATATTTAGATGACAATGAAATAAATAATTGGACGTTTAAATTTTTTAATATCTAATAGATTTTACATTGAAATCTGGACCGTCTGAGTTTGATCTGTGGTTTGTGTTATCAACAAAACTGCAAAAACGTCAAAATCAGCTGTGATCATCAGCTCAGCAAAACAAAAGCAAAAACGGATTGGTAGACGCGTTGTCTACAAAATATAGCAGTGCGATAATCTGTAGGAATAAGTATACAAAGTTGTCCTCAAGTTTACCAAAAATCATTCTTAAAAAGGACCGGGAAGCATTTGCTGCATTTATAGCTAACCTTCTTGGTTCTCTGCATGGCGCTCAAGCATGTTGTTATAGGTAGGAATCCGACAATCGAAAACTGACCCGATATGTAGTTTTTATCGTTATATAATTTGAGCACTTGGTTTCATTTCATTCGTTTGGCAGGCGGAGGCAGTGGTTTTATCGGGAAGCGTCTCGCTAAAACCCTTAATGCGGATGGCTATGAAGTAACCACGATCTCACGGATGCCAGCAATTAAACGCATGACATGGCACGATCTGGAAAAAGACGGTCTTCCCGAAGGTACGTCCGCTGTAGTCAATCTCGCCGGTCAGAATGTGTTAGATCCAACGCGCCGATGGACTCCCGGCTTTAAACAAAACGTTTGGAATTCTCGCATCAACACAACAGCGGCGTGTGCCAGGGCAATCGAAAAAGCAACGGTGAAACCACGCGTTTTTGTCAGTATTTCCGGCGTCAGTCATTACCAAGCCGGATCGCAGATTAACACGGAAGAATCGAAAACAGTCGAATTTGATTTTATGTCTAAGTTGTGTCACGAATGGGAAAAGGCGGCTAATTTACCGGAAAATTCTATTTGTCGAGCGGTGAAGATACGCTGTGGAGTGGTAATAGGACGAGAAGGTGGTATGATTCAATCACTGATTCTACCATTCTGGTTAGGACTTGGAGGTCCTATAGGCGACGGAAGCCATGATCTGCCATGGATTCATATTGATGATCTGTGCAACTTGATTAAATTTGCAATCGAGAAACCAGACGTCAACGGTGTGCTAAATGGAGTAGCACCAGATATGATAACTAATAAAGATTTTACTAAGGTATGAGTAACCACATAATTATGAGTACAAAATAATCAAATATCATTATTTTTGTAGGCGTTTGCCTCGGCTCTAATTAGGCCCGCAATTTTCCCATTACCCGAGTTTGTACTTAATTTGATCTTCGGCCTGGAGCGTGCTGTCCTCTTGACGAAAGGGGCCAAGGTTGCTCCGAAGCGTGTGCAGCAGTTTGGCTTTAATTATCGATATCCCGATATCAAATCTGCATGCAAAGATGTCGCTAGATTTTTTTAGTAAACTTACCGAATTTACCTGTCATACCATTACAGTCCATCATTTCACAATCAACAAAAAATAAACATTGGTTAAAATTAACATCGTAAACACTTTTATTCTTCGATTCGCAATTGTAACACTAGGATGTGTGTTTCTGTCAGCAGAATAGTATAATCGTTCTCGCAGCAAATACCGAGGATTTCACCACTTCCTTCCAGTGTTACAAGTTTTTGCTGGCCAATACTGACCTGTGGTCCGTTTCGATTCCTTAATCCACTAGCAGTTCCTCCGTAGCTGCTTTTGTAAATAAAAACGTGTCGCTCGGCTTCGCAAATCACGGCATAGTCTAGGTCCGGTGAACAGCTCATAAATTTTCGTTGCCGCTTAGACGCTTGAACATACCCGAACGCATGCAGCGTTCCTTCATGACGGAGAGACCAATCAGGACCCCCGGTATGTTGTTGTAGCCATACGCAACCGTCAACATCTTGTCGCAAAGCTAGTGCCAGTGGAAATCCGGGTCTTAAACTAACAGCAAACAACGGTGCATTGTTGCCGAGAAATGCCTTGTGGCTGCATTCATGACTAATCACATCCAAGCGTTCAATCGTGTATTCAGTGCCTTGCTCTTGTCCTTCCATTCCAAAATCACACTCTTCCAGCTGAGAAGTCAGGTTTGACACCGGAGGCATGTCCTCTTCGTTAGCAGGACCATCGCGTACCTCCTCCGGCCCACCAGCAATCAAAAAAGGCCACATTGTTCCAGCATTCTTTTTGAAAAGAGTAATTTGTAATTCGTGTTTTTCATTAGTCCAGGATGTTAGTTCCGGATCAACATCCGCAAACAACGCTTCTCCATCCAAAATTGTGACTTCTTCTCTGACGACTTTGAGGATACCATTTTCATTCGTTATACGATAATTTATTTCCTCCTCCTTCGGTATCTTGATAACAATGTCATCCAATGTTTGGGTCCAGTCGAAACAGCATGGCGATTGTACAATTCCATTTTTTTGCTCCTGATTATCCGTTGTAGCTTGTTCTGCCGCAGGCAGGATCGGATTTTCGGAATCTTTTGTGAATTGGAACGGTTTATCGCTTACCACGATTAAGGCCGCACCCTTTGGTTCCAAAGCACAGTAACTGGGGAAACCTCGTCCTTCAAGAACGCGAAGCGAATGGTACGTCCATTCCTGATTGGAGTCTGGAGCCTGTATCGCTTTCAACCAGTAGATATAGGACTCGAAACCAGCTTCAGTTTGCTGCTGCTTGACAGAAAGCCCAATCGCATGGATTTGCCTTTCGCCGTTAACAATTTCGAATCGTCCATCCAAAAGAACAAAGCCTTCGTTCAGCTCCTCTATTTCGGGAAAGATAAATTTCTCCTTCCATTCGCCTCCCCGCTGTCTGTCGCCAGTGTCCACTACTACCAGACTTCCTTGTCCGTCCGCGATTAGAGCATATTTTTCAGACAGAAATAACAACGTACAATTGTAGTCCCCGCTGCGCCTAGGGCCACGTTTGCGACCTAACTTGTAAGCAGAAGACAATGGCCTTAGACGACCGTCATTTTCGTCATAACGAATTTGGCGTATGATCCAGCTTCGATCTATAAAATAACAGTTCCCTGCTGCCCATGGGTCCCGAACCAGATGGTTTTGCAGACCAAACACTTGCGCATGCAGACAGGAAAACTGTTGCTCACTTGGTCGGACGCGGTCTGGCTGCATTTGCTCGGTGAGCTCCGTTCGGAGCACAGGAATTGGCTCCAGCGTCAGTTTGTATCCATCGAAGTTCGTTTTGAGCAAAGCTCGATCCGGTCGTAACTCCAACAACTTCATTCTTGTACTGATAACTTTAATTTACGATAGAAAAATTTTGTAGCCGATACGAGAAACCCGTGTAGAAATCAATGTTATGATAACTGACGTTCTTTTTACATCTCTTTTACATTTTCTCTATTTATTGGCGTTGACGGTGTTGCTGATATTTGTTTGGTTTCTGCGTGCGAAAAAGAAAGAAGGAAATATTTTTGCTTTTGTCATCACGCACATTTTGACAATTACATACGAGAGTTCACGTAGGTGCGAACAGCCTTCGAAATCTCTTTCAACGCGAAAAAACCGAATACACTCTAAATAATTTTCCCGTTCATTTTCCGTGAAAATTTGATGTCGAAAAATAAAAATTCTGTTCGACACGTAGCTGGCGTCCGAGGGCGCTAGTATCAGTGGTCGATTTCACTAATACAAGTTTAATTTTGGTTGCAAATAATCAACACGCTGGTAGTAACGAAAAAATTCCTCCTGCCCCGAGCTTTTATTCAAGTTGTAAGCCGATTTTTAGTTTCATTTCATATGGTTTTCCACTAAAACAAAGTTTGTTAAAACAGGTGACACTAATGAACTAGGATTCATAAGTGCAATATTTTTCGAAATCGAATATCAGCTGATTTTTTGGTTGAAAACAAATCGATTTTATTAGGATCAGCGTTGCCAGGTCATTCTTTTAAAAATCTGGAAAAGGCAAAAAAATCTGGAAAAAATCTGGAAGTCATTTCGTGGGGTGAAAGGTAAATTCTTCGGATAAAAGTCTTGGGGTACTTAAAATTTGAGGTGACAAAATTGCAAAATTTCGCGCCAAATTTGATGTGATGACCTTTTTGCAGAACAGAGAAAATAAAATCTGGATCATTCATGGAAAATCTGGATAATTGGACATCAAATCTGTCTACCTGGATACATGTTCAAAAATCTGGATAATCCAGCTAAATCTGGATACCTGGCAACGCTGATTAGGATACAGACTAAGCCTGTATCCCCTGTATCTAAGACAAGACGCGACAGCTGGTCACCGTTACATACAACCAATTTGAACCGGCTGCTGATTGGCTGAATCCGATAACGCAATCGTCACGTAGGAAATACAACGAGGTTACTTTTCACTGTAGAGCAGTGATGCTGGAGAGTCATAATTTAGCTGTTATAATTGTTCATAAATAATGATGCAAAAGTATGCAAGGTACATGATATTACCGAGTAATGTATTTCACTGTTATAACTTTAAAAATGCATTGATTAATCGTTTTTACTATTTCGGTTGAAGTCCAAGAAACTTAGGAAGAAAAAATTTGGGTACCAAGAAACTTAGGAAGAAAAAATTTGTTAGTAGAAGTATACTTTATTGAACATAAAATAATAAATAAAAATTGTGTGTTATTCGCCTATATATTGCAATTTAAATTTGTTCTATTTTCATTGACCTTCAGAAGTTGTTAAAAATAATCATTCTGGCATCAACAGTATGGAACGTTCAAAAAAATTTCGACGGGGATGACGGCCGTTACGAAAAGAAAAATAAGAAGCCAGCTGTCGCGTCTTGTCTTAGGCCTGTATTGGTTAGATCTGGCGTAGAAAGCTCTATAAAGCTTCCTACGCCAGATCTCACCAATACAGGCTTAGTCGTGTATCCTTATAAAATCCATTTTGTTTTCAACCAAAAATTCAGCTGATATTCAATTTCGAAAAATATTTCACTTATGAATCCTATAGTTCATTCGTGTTACCTGTTTTAACAAACTTTAAGTGGAAAATAGATGAAATAAAACTAAAAATCGGCTTACAACTTGAATAAAAGTTCGGGAGAGGAGGAAATTTTTTGTTACTATTTGCAACCAAAAATAAAACTTGTACTAGTGAAATCGACCACTAATACAAGCGCAGATAGGAAGACCTGGGAAGGAGAAACGGATACTACACTCAAAACAGAAAACACGCACATGCGTCGTTTTCTGATAGCGTGTAACTATCTTCTTGCTGTAACCTTAGATTATTGAAACATAGATATCCAACTCAACCAACAATACGGGCAACAAAAACGTGGCGCCCCTCCGAGTATGATGGCGGTTGGGTGAACTACATTTAATGAGCACACACAGAAAAATATTAAGGTGATTGCTATTTTTTTAGGCTTGATCAGATTTGTGCGGTGTTTTTAACAGACTCATCTATATGGTCTAGATAATAACGATAATTTATTGCAACAGGACTAAAATAAATGTCAATGTGTGAGATGACCATGATATGAATTATTTATTTTGATGATAGTATGACTAATCGTTCATAGTCGTTTCAACAATATGTTTTTAAGCATAACCAAAGATGACTAGTACACAATACGTTACTCTTGCAGTATGCAGCGGAAACGAGCTTCGCCACGCGTGAAAGAAAATTGAACTAATTTGTATACTGTTAATTTGGTGATGACGACAAGGTGGTGAAAGGTGAAGCATGTTTTTCAATATCATTGTATGGTCCTATCATCTAATTCTCAATATCCTTATACGGTATTGCCACCTTGTTTTCGTTTTCACCTAGCGGATTGAGCATGATAAATCGATTTTGCTAATAACCACAGTTTTAAGGTCATCAGATGGCACCGTTATAAAGGTGTTACGAGCAAAATGTATAAAGTCAGGTATCTTGCTCTAGTCATCATTAGCATAACTCATTTGTTGTTTGTACCAATTTTAATAGTCGATTGAGAACCACTATACAGTTTCAATCCCTTTGCGGAACTGATTGGGTTAATAATTCTGCCTCAGCCGTCAAATAATGCTGTAGAATGTTCTCCCATTCGGTTTGTAGCTTCCGTTGCAGATTATTGTTTGTGATCTCATTCATTATCAATTTCACTATTCTTTGCTTGAATGTTTAAATCGATTTATTAATATTTGCAAAGAACTGAGAAAATCGAATTTGAAAATTTTCACTCATCCTTTTAAGTTCTATTTAAAAACGATACAATATTTATTTTGGTGAATACCGCTAAACGCTATTTTTAATTAAGGTTTTACATTACTGCGTTGAAAATCGTTATATATACGTCTCCTTATATCCTCAAAATTCACTTACAACGAGTAGCAAAGCATAGCATAACTTATTTCGTCAAAATTCACGAGCGTCAAGTACAACACAAACAATGTTAAAAAAATTAAGTGAATGTGAAGTTCTCGTCACCCTTGACAATTCGATGAGAGTGTCTATGAGATGTTTACATTTTGTGACTCATGCTAATTTGTAAAATAACACGAGGTTTTTTTGCAGTGTTGTTGTAATAAATTGAAATTGCAAATCATCTAGATTATATTGTAAACAAAGAGAACAGACATTCATGTTCATATAAAGAAATTTAAAAATCGTGTGTAAAAATTTGAATCAAAATATGTTAATACACTAACGACATCTGTCTTGTGGCGCCCCAGTTGCACTTCATAAATATTGCCGTATCGATATTTTATCGATATCAGTACTTGGTTTGTAAGTGACGAGAGCGCCACGAAGCGCCACGAGCATTACCACTTGCTAGTAAATGACGGTTGCAAGTTTTTACACATCTTTTGAAAACAAGATGAACGTCTGTTCTCTGTGTTGTAAAGTCGATTGAAAACCGCCGTACAAATCTGATTGAAAGTAACATGATATTTTTCTGGGTGTGAGAATCTGGTCAAGCTCACTACTGAAATGTTAAGGAATACCATGATATTTTCCGAGTGGATATGCTTTAGTTCACCCAACGGCCTACAGATGGCAAGTTCATAGTGTTGCCTTGAGATTATATGCAGCGAAGCCCAACTTGGATATCTATGTCTCTTTAGTTTATGCTGTAACACATGCATGACTCAAACGAAGTTTTTAGTAACATCAGGAATACTGAAGGTGCAAATTTCACAGACTATTTTTTCGAGTCTGTGTTTTTTTCAGTTTGCCGTTGTAGTTTTTTCTGAGTTTTAAGTTCGACCTTGATGAAGAGTGTTCGAAATTGTAACCGAAGCCTTAAATCACGAGAAGCGCAAGTTTAATAATCGAAGTACGCTAGCATGATTACTACTTAAAGCTTATGAAATTTATTATTTTACGTAAAAACAAACCAAAATATTTTGTAAAAAGACAATGAATACAAAAACTGTTTGCGATGAATATTTTTTCGAGCAACGCGATACCTTTCAGTTATAACAATACTCATCGCAAAAAAATGCTTTTTTTCTCCTTGGTTCAAATGACAGCTCGTTCTGGTTCATTTTGACGCTCACACAGCTTCGAATCAGTTTCTCCCTCCCAGGTTTATACCTACAAACTTGAGACAAAAAACATTTCAGTAAAGTTTCACTTATATCGGATTTAGCACAAAAACATTGTCTTCAGAGATAAGTGACTTTTTACCTACGCCCACTAGTTAACGTGTAAACCCGTGTCCTTTTTACGTACGAATGTAGTAGTGCCACTGGTTGAGGAAAATATTTACAAATTGTCCCTGACACAAGTAAAAGAGATTTTTGAGGCTGTTCGCACCTACGCGAATTCTCGTATGCAATTGTCAATTTATGTGTAAAAACAAAAGCAAAAATATTTCTCTCCTTCACTTTCGCAAGTGAAAACCAAACCAATATCAAAAAGTCGTCAGGGCCAATAACTGTTTTGTTTGCAATGCTATGTTTTTAGCAGCTGGACGAATTTTCAGTTGAGCACTCCTTATATGTTTTAAACTTGTTTCTGTATAAATTTTTCCATCCGTGATCAGAAATCGGAAGAAGCTGCTGAACATAATCGACCAAAAATGGTAAAAAGTGTAAAAAGTCGAAGCAACGAGATGAAATGATTTACAGTTTGGAGGTAACAATAGAAACTATAGACGGGTTTACACGTTTACTAGTATGCATAGGTGAAAAGTCACTTATCTCTATAGTTGCTTTTGTTTCCTCCAAGTAACTGGATATCAATACCGACCCATTATTACGAAAGGGATGAAAAGGAAGCTGCTTCGTTTTCAATTTAGAATCATTTGTTTTGATTTTTCACAGCTCTTTATTTTAAATGAACATGAAACAAATGAAAACATAGTCCAACATTTTTGACAGCAAAATATTTATCGTGGATCGATGAGCCCAAGGGGATGGCAGCCCTATCTCATCTCTATCCAGCTTTTTACGCGCCATAATGGCGGACACTATAATGCAAAGTTCGTAGTAAATTACCCACCCTCTTGACAACTCTGCTTACGTCAGTTTGAAGTCTTCATACAATTTATCAAAAGAAAAATATATCTGGCAACATTTGTGTTGCCAATTTTTCAGAAATCACAAATCTGACGTAAGCAGAGAGGTTCGCATATTACGAACTCGCATTATAGCGACAGCCATTAGGGTGCGTAAAAAGCTGGATACGTTTGACAGTAGGCAACATATCGGGGCTTTATTTAAAACTAAAGCCCCGAGGCAAGCGCCCAGCAAAAGTTCCATATACTTATCACTTTAGTCGGAAAGACTCTTCACTCATTCAACGTACACGCTGCTTTATTTTAACTCTAATTTGATTAGGATCTACTCAGTTTGGTATTCTTATGCAAAATGTCAAAAAGTGAGTTATCGGGTACTGGATAATTGAGTAACATTTACTCAAATTTTCATAATTACCATGTTTACTCAGTTTTGAGTTATTATCCATGATGTTTACTCACCCCTGAGTATATGTATATGTCAAAAGTTTTCAACAGCGATATTATCTGTTTCCGAAGAACAATTGGTGTCGCTTTTTATTCGTTTGCTAGCAGTAAGTATTTGATGTTTCATCAAATCAATAATTTCCTAATCAACTACATTACAAACAACATGTAACAATATTCCATAACAATTTCAGCTCAACATCATTATTGCAGAGGATTTGAAAACATAAAAAACATCTCTTCAAAATGAACAACCGCATGTTGTGTGTCCTGCGATGCCGTTTTAAGTCAGGCTTTTATTCGTGATAATGAACGGAAACATTTGTATCGATGTACAGTGCCCAATACATGCAATCAATACAATTCAAATCCTTCGCAGTGTTTGGTGACGGATGATGACGGATTTTCTGGTGTGCGTACTGTACAAAAACATGAGCCACAGTTCACGGGCAACTGTGAACCGGTTGGTCGCCGCATTATATAAAGACACGTGAATGATTTAAAACTTTTATAATGTTTCGATGAAAAATAAATCTGTTTTGATTGTTCTGAATTTATTTTATTTATTGAGTCAGATTTACAAAAACCAGAAATCATCAAATTTCCAAACTTTGGCAAACTGGGTAACTTGTACTCAATTTCGTTAATTCCTGGTTTGCATAAACAGAGTAGATTCTAATCAGTTTTTGACGTATGACGCCCTTACTCAGAAGTGAGTAACCGTAAAAGTACTCAAATTAGGGTACCTCCACTTTTTTCAAATGGGTCATATCTAACTCACTTTAGAGTAACAAATAATGAGCGTGTAGAAAGAGATAGTATGTTGCCATCCCCCTGGATGAGCCGAAAGAAATTAAATGAAAAGGCTATTAAGAGATTTGCCCAAAACTGAACGCGAACTAATCCAAACACCGCGCTTGAATCAAAGGCCGCACTGAGTTGCCATATGTATTCTGTTTTCATTTGCATCAACCTTCATTGTTAAAGTATCGGGAAAATCTTTGAAGAAATCACTGCTGGAGACAGTGGAGACTAAAAAGGATTACTAATCACCAGAGGAAAATCTATCGGATCATATACTCACTTTGTGGTTTCTGTTTTAAGCATTATGATATCAATTTAAATTGCCGCCTTAATTGTGCTACCAGAATCAAAGTTTGTTTTGATTTTGGAAATGGTTACCAAAGCAGGTAAATTTAATTTTGGCTGTTGCTTACAGTGTCCCGAAGAAAATAAAATCGACTCGGCAACCAAGAAGGGCATTTGGTTTCAGAGTTGCGGTTTATAGCGCGGTGGACAAGTTTTAGTGAAACTCACAAAACTGTTAGAATTGAAATGACTCCATTCTCTTTTTTTTACATTCATCAGACGATACACCCGTAGAAGTCACAACCCTCTTTGGCGCCGCTGTCAAGATGATCGACGGTCAATCTGACGTGACCTATCATCGGATGGAAGCGTGCGAACGTGCGTGTAGCAAGTTAAAAGTATCAAAGATTGATTTCAATACCAACAACTTTTAAAAACAAACCATCGACATAGTTTGCATTTGTTTTAATCAAAATGTTTTTTTTTTGTTTCCACAAAAGAGACATTCCTCACAACAACGAGTATTATGTCTCGTAGTACTCTGAATATAATCGAATGTGTGCCAACAGCTGGCGAAACGGAACTGAACAAGATATCATACGACCATTGGAAGAACGTGTTGATTGCATTCAACTAAGATAAGATTCCTAAATCTCCAATACGTACACCGGATTGCGACGTCATCAAAACTGTGTAATTATAAACAGGACGAAGAATTCGAAGCAATTTTCTGAACAGTGACCAGAGGATCAACTGATAGTCGTGTAAGAACTCTTGCCTACAGAGTCTTAATTAATGGGGGCTTCTTGAACGATGTGATGGTTCGTAGCCGAGAAATGGAATTGCGAAACGAGGATGATTATTGCAGATTACACCAGAAGCGCTCTGCCACAGTAGTTATCTAGTAAACTAATGTTCCACGTCGGCGCACTCAATTCGAAATGTATAAAGACACGTATTTACCACCACTTCTGCTGCAACAGACGAGAGTCATTAACACCAACATCAACTATCGATTCTCGATATAGCGGGGGCCTAGTGTGGTTGGTAACGTCTCCGCCAACCACGCTCGACGCCTGGATTCGAATCCCACCGCCGACATAGGTGTCGATGGTTGTGAGGTGGCGTGATCCACTCACAACAAACCCAACTGGTCTAGATTCATTCCTAGCCGACACCGGGAGATTTTCTGAGGCGAAAAATCTCTGGGATCACGCCTTCCATCGCATGAGGAAGTAAAGCCGTTGGCGCCGGTCCGTTTATAAACGGGTCGTGAGTTAGGGTCCTGGGTGTGGAGTCGCCTCCCTGGGCGTCGGTGATTGGCCACAACAGTGGCGGAACTAGACCGACGGAAAATAAGCGAGAATAAAAAAAAAACTATCGATTCTACTTTCATATCTACTCAACTATATATTAGGACGAACTTATATTGGACTGTCGATGCTGCAAAATTTATCAAGAGTTAAGGATCAATATTCTTTCCTAGTTTTAAATATTTTGGATTTGTAATATATTTATAATTTTATTTGTTTGTATGAAAAGATGAGAGGGTTGTTATGCCTATTTGAGGAGGAATAACTATATTTATTCTACTCAAACAGGCTTTTCCCTACTCCAACAGAATTTTCGGCCCCGTTATACTTTTTGCGATTGGGCCTTCTATTATTATTGATATCAAGAATAAAAAAAAAAAAACAACCGTGGTAGACTATCATTCGATCATGGTACAATGAAAAATTAAAGACGTCCTCAAGCATGGGGGAGATTTTGGAGTGCGTATCATACACCCGAGAATTATTTTCACGTCGACAAATATGTCGCAGTTTTCATTTCTCATCAAAGTGAAACTCGAATATTCATACGAAGGTTTTTTTATTACTCAACAGCACAGCACGCAGTCCAACATGAATGAAAGTGACGAAAAGGCTACGCTAATCAAAAAATATTTATTTCATAAAGCTTGGCACGTTGAATTCACAAAATATGGAAACAATTTCCTTACGTGAACAAAATAAACGGAAAATCTAACTAAACTAAGAGCACTCATAACTCTTCCAACTCAAGATCGAACTCACTTCCGTAATCGCACGTCTCATCTACATAGGCAGTCACGGTTCCATTGATTACAACACGGTCACTATACAACTTCTCGAGCAGGTCATAGAACTCACTGTACATCTTGAACAAGGTCCGGGTAAGTCACATCAGCAGCACAACAAACACACACACGAATACTATCGCCGGAACGATTCCAAGCCGGGGCGCCATACTGCCCCAGCCACACTCCAGATCTTTCTTCAACACCTCCAGCAGTGATTCGTCCTTTTTGTTACTGCACGTAGCCTCTCGCAAGTTGTCTGCCGAGTCATCGCAGTTGTCTCGATCCTGTGAAAATATTGAAAACGCTTGATGCTTGAAGTAGCTGTTGAAACTGCTATTTTCTATCCAGGGATGTGCCGGGCAAATGTACTGTCGTCGTTTGCGTTGCCAAAACTCGACCCAGCTGCAAAATTGATAATCAAAAAGTCGTAAAGCTTTCAAGATGTACACTTACCCGATTTCACAATCACATGACAATGCATTCCCCGAAATTTTCAAATCGGTTAGAAAAACGTGTTCTGGCAAATGCAAATAATGTGCACTGTTCGGATTCGGCACCGATTTTAGTAACTGATTGCTACTTTCCAAATTGAGGGATATATTCCTTACAGTTTTCCCCAAGTTTTTGAAAAAGTTGGTTGGCAAGTTTGCCAGTGAGGTATTGAAGAAAGTTAAATATAAACTGGATGATTGAAGTCCCGTTAGAACATTGTCGGCCAAGTTGTTAAATCCTGATCCACTAAAGGTTATGCTCTGTAGCTTGCGGGGCAGTAGTCCTTCCATTTCGCGGCGCATGTCGCTAGCAGGAACGGAAGCCAATTTTGGCGTTCTCGGTGCCGATGATCCGCCTGAATCGGACCGATCTTGAGGTGGCTTTGGAGCATCGATCCACAGTTCTCGTAGGTTGTGAGAGTTCTCCAGAATGCGAGGTATGTTGAAGTTCTGAATATTGGGATAAGTGGAAACTCGAAGCGTTCGCAAGTATCGTAGCTTGTTCAAAAGTCCGTTCTGTAAGAGAATATTTTACAATGATTGACTCAGAGTATCAATGACATAAAAATTACTTCGAAGATAACTAAATTCAAGTTGGCGATATTAAGATGTTCCAAGGTGTCGGCGGCTCCGAGCAGACTGGTGTTCGTCATCATTGTTATCGGATTACCCGCTAGCGACAAAGACCTGCAAATAAATTGCTAATTATACAGATCAACGCTAATCAAATCGTGCGATCTACCTCAAATTGGGAAGCGAATGTGTGATCAGCGGAACATGATATAGATCATTTTCCGACAGATCTAGCTCCCGTAGCGAAGACATATTAGCCGCTAATTCCGGTGGAACAGAAGGTAAATCGTTGTGTGATATTTTCAGGATACGAAGTGAAGGGTTCGCCAATTCCGGGACTGCATTAAGGGACACATTAGCCAGTCGAAGCTCGATTAGACTATTTTCTAACCCAATGAATGCTTTGCCCATGACTTCCAGCTCATCGTTATGAGAAAGATCCAACAGTGACAGTCGAGGAAGAGTTGCAAATGCCGCGTCTTCTAGTCTGACCAATCGGTTGTGCGATAGATCCAATACAGATAGAGACTAAAATAAACTTTGTTAAAATCTGAAGACCGTTTCAATCATTTAAACTTATTACTCTAAATTTGTTGGATAGATCCACACTGTGAATGGCTCCGATGTGGTTATGACTCAAATCCAATTCACATAAGGCTAGCGCTGCTAAATTCGACAGAGAAGTAACAGGGATTTTGGTGAACTGATTATGCGATAAGTCCAAGAACTCCAGCCCTTCTTCTAAAATTAGGTTATCCGGTAAATATTTCAAACTGTTGTGGGCCATCTCAAGAATCCGAAGGTTGCGGGCATTCCGAAACAATTCCATGGGAACCTCCGATAACATGTTATGCGATAGTTTTACTACCTGCAATTTCCGCGTATTCCAAAAGGTGTCGAAATCTAGTTCATTTATCATGTTGGATTCTAAATCAAGCCACTGCAAGTGCGGCATATTCCCAAATACTTCTCTGCTCATATTGGTCAGTTTGTTTCTAGCCAAGGATAATTTTATCAGTGACAACTCCACTGGTTTAAAGAAACCATCGGATATCTTTGTAATATTGTTGCTCGAAAGATTCAGAGATTTAATGTTTGTGTGCGCGAACCCGCTATCTCTGCCAATATTCACCGCCGCAGTTACCGGTGTGAACAATAAAGATTCATTGGTATTGAGCTCTGGTAGCTCTCCTAGTGCTCCCATTCGATTGTGACTTACATCAACGTCCAGTGAGGCTAGTGAACCGACCTGCAATGAGCCAAACATGAATCAAAAATTTGCTTGAACTAGAGCAGGTGATACTCAAACCTGATCGAAATATTCGAAGTCAAATGTGGATAATGAATTGTAGGCTAAATCTAGCTTTTCCAGCTCCGGTAAATTCTAGAAGGAGAGAAAAAGAAAAAACTTTCTATTATTATCAATTGAGAGAGTAACAAGAAAATAGCAGGTGAAGGCTATTAATTCTGGCACTTATATCAAATCTAGGAATGTTAGGTAATTCGATTTCTACATTTTACTCCGTGTACGAAAAGCCGAAGAGTGAAGCGCCACCTTTATGTCATGCGCAATGAGCATAAGCTCTTGAAGCCTTACAACTACTAACGAACATTTCTCATTGCACAGCATTCGCTTTCTGTCTCGCCGTTTAATCCAATTTTGACATTTCGTTTTCAACGTCCCATTTTACGCTTTAAAAACATAATATTGTCAACAGTTTTGCCGAACGCACGTGCTTTGAGGCGCTCGCATTATTCGATTATTTGTGTGTTTTCAATAGTTAGGTTGTTAAAAATGACTGATTTTCGCGGAGACGATTCTGATTCCAGTTATGTGTCTTACGACGAAGATGATGAGGTAAATAAAATCAAAGTTTCTTTTCCGTTCGCAAAAGTAACTGATAAAATTATTTCCACAGCTTCGTGAAGCGCTTGCCAAAGGTCTCCTGAAGCCGGGATTGAATGTGCTAGCCAAAGACAAAGAACAGCCAGTAAACAATCCGGCTAAGCTAAGATCTGCTTTAGAATCCATAATTCTAAAAGCCCCATGGATAGAAAGGATGGATTTGGTCAACGATTTGGCTCCTCTTACACCGGAGCTTGCCATACAGATAGAGAAACATGAGCAGAAACGCGAGAACCAGTTTAAAGGAAACAAAAAGATTCCTTACGTTGCACCAGAAGTGGACCCCGTGTTGAACGATTTCAAGCGAGAAATTTTGTTCCATCGGCAAGCGCAGGCAGCCGTTGTGGAAGGTATCAAACGACTTCATGACTTGGGAATTGTTACCAAGCGACCGGATGACTATTTCGCGGAAATGGCCAAAACAGACGAACACATGCAGCGAGTTCGGAAGGTACTGCTAGATAAGCAGGAAGGTATTGCTAAATCCGAACGAACAAGACAACTACGCGAACAGCGTCGCATCGGAAAGCTGATCCAGCGGCAAGCAACTGAAAAACGCGACGAACAGCGACGTAAAACGCTGAGTGACATCAAGAAATTCCGCAAGGGTAAACTGTCCAATCTGGACTTCCTGGATGACGACGAGGAAGCCCCAGCCGGCGGCAAGAAACGAAAAGCTAGCGCAAGGGGAACCAAGCGACAAGTGAACCCCAAACGACAGGCTAGGAATGCCAAGTTTGGCTTCGGTGGACGGAAAAAGGGATCGAAGAGGAACACCAAAGAGTCGTTCCTGGCCGATGGTCGCAAAAAGAAATCCGGTCCTGGTGGGGGAGGTGGTAAACAGCGGCTGGGTAAAAGCAGACGAGCACAGGCGAAAAATAGGAAATAATTGTCTGCTTATAGGTTTTATTTCTGTTAATATAATAAATGCTTATATCAAAAATAGCTAGTTTTTTGTCACAAAACATGTACGAAATATGCTAAGCTATATGGTCAACTTCGAGAGAGATTTCAATGCATGGTATTCAGAAAAATAAATTGCAATAAATGGGTTAGTTTCGATCTTGTTTCAGTAATATGGTTCAATATTGAAAAAAAAAATCACGAAATAATTATTGCTAAAAGATTATATGAAACAAGTTTAGATATAGGTAAGCAAACCGCTTCGAAAAAGCATATTTTAATCTGGTGTTGAATGCTCTGATCATAAGGTAACTATTCAATTTCCATAAAAACCACGTTAGTCGATAGTTATAAGTTGGAAAGAAATAAATTAGATGAGTACCTATCATTTTTGAATGGGCAGTAGACTCCTTTGAGCCCTTCAAGTCACCTGGTAGGGACGGGATTTATCCAGTACTACTACAGAGGGGTAAAGCAGTTTTAATACCTATTCTAACACAACTCTTCAAGTCAAGCCTAATTCTAGGTTATATTCCGAAAGCGTGGAGACAACTACGGGTTATTTTCATCCCCAAGGTCAAAAAAAGGAACAAAACATCACCAAAATCTTTTAGGCCTATAAGCTTATCGTTAGTCCTTCTCAAAACAATAAGAAAAATAATCGGTGAACACATCAAGTCATCATATTTTTCTAAATCTCCTCTCAGCAAATATCAATATGCATATCAGGAGGGTAAATCGTCTGTAACAGCACTTCATACTGTTGTTACAAAACTAGAGAAATCTTTTGCAGCGAAAGAAATTTCACTTGCGGCGTTGCTTGATATAGAAGGAGCATTTGATAATTCATCCCATGACTCAATGACGGCTGCAATGAAAAAACGTGGTTTCAACAGTTGCATTATTCATTGGATCACCGAGATGTTATCAAAAAGAGAAATATCAGCAAAGCTTGGAAGCTCGTACATAAGTGTAAAAGCAATAAAAGGATGCCCGCAAGGAGGAGTGATATCTCCTCTATTATGGTCGTCAACAGTTGATGATCTTCTTAAAAAAATGATAGATGAAGGGTTTGAAATAGTTGGGTTCGCTGATGATATAGTCATAATTGTTCGTGGAAAGTATGACGATATCATCGCTAACCGAATGCAAACTGCCCTAAACATTGTTTCCTCGTGGTGTGATAGGGAAGGTCTAAATGTAAATCCTTCAAAAACTACTAGAATAGTTATGCTAAATAATATAAGCTTGAAAGGTGAGCTCTTGAAACTCTCAGACAACGTCAAATATCTCGAGTACTCCTTGACAAAAAACTTAACTGGAATACACATCTAGAGCAGGCAATAAAAAAGCTACAAATACTCTATGGATATGTAATAAAACTTTTGGTGAACAATGGGGACTAAAACCACTATTGTGAGACCCAGAATTACCTACGCTTCACTGGTTTGGTGGCCAAAAACAAAAGAAAGAGGTGCTCAAGATAAGTTGGAAAAACTTCAACGGCTAGCTCCCCTTTCTATAACGGGTGCAATGAGAAGTACACCAACCAAGGCATTGGAAGCTTTACTCTTTATGCTTCCACTGCATCAGTTTATACAATTAGAAGCAGAGAAGAGTGCTTTAAGGATTAAAAGACTTTTAAAACTCTTTGAAGGTGACCTAACAGGTCATCTAAATATTCTAAAAACTATTCGTATCAATCCCCTAGTAACCAACAATGAAGACTGGATGGAAAAAAGATACAACTTTGAAAGAAGATATCAAGTAGTTAAACCTGAGCGCGATGTTCGGGGACGCGGGGGTCCCGATCTCCGTCCGGGATCAATTGTTTTTTACACAGATGGTTCAAAAATGAACGATCGAGGTGGAGCAGGAGTAACAGGCCCAGGAGTAGATCTATCAATTCCGATGGGTCGATGGCCAACCGTTTTCCAAGCCGAAGTCCAAGCTATACTAGAATGTTCTGTTATATGCCTACGCAGGAAATACAGACACTCAAACGTTTGCATCATGTCCGACAGTCAAGCAGCTTTAAATGCTCTGAAGTCTGCAACATGCACATCAAAACTTGTTTGGGAGTGTTTTCAATCACTTCAAACACTGGGTTGCAATAATCAAGTAAATTTATATTGGGTTCCTGGTCACAGTGGAATCGATGGGAACGAAAAAGCCGATGAACTTGCAAGACTTGGATCGTCTCATCAGTTCATAGGACCAGAACCTTTCTGTGGCTTATCCGCTTCTTCACTTAAAATGGAGCTGAAAGCATGGGAAATTTCGAAGGTGGAGTCCAACTGGACAAATACTTCCATTGGTAGGCAGTCAAAGAGGTTTATAACACCGAACGGTCCTATGACTCGCAAAATACTGGAGCTTTCAAAGAAAGATCTAAGCACATATACTGGTCTAATAACAGGGTATTGTCCGAGCCGTTATCACTTGAAGCTTATGAAAAAACTTCAAGATGATACGTGTCGCTTATGTGGCATGGAAAAAGAAGACTCGGGACACCTGTTATGCCGATGTCCGACAAATATTAATAAAAGACATAAGTTCTTCAATAGGGGGCTTTTAGAACCCTCTGAAATCTGGAGAACAACTCCCAGTACGGTTATTCGCTTCATGCGAAGTGTAATACCAGACTGGACTAATGCTATTGGTCTAGTTTTAGTACCAGAATGAATGAGTGGTAGATGGGAAATGAATGGAGTTTGACAGCCACAAGAGCCCCTTGATTGTACCCCCTGGCTTGGAATTTTCTCACAGAGTGAGAGAGTAGTGGTGGATCATGTTGTGGTAGTCTAGTACAGGTTTAAAATTCAACTATCGTCGTTTGTTTAAATGCCACAGTCTGGTTCTAATAGCAAGATTGAACAACAAATAAAGTATTTTAAAAATATACTTTATCCGCCATTACTGATTTTTCTTTCGCGTACCCCCTGAAGGCTTTTGAGTACCCCAGGGGTACGCGTAGCCCCACGTTGAGAACCGTTGGTGTAGAACGATATATTTTTTAACCTTTTTTCTCTCGAATGTTTATTGGTAGTAGGTGGATTTTTTTTCAGTGAGGTAAATGTAGGGGAAAGTAGGTACAGACGGACACTGCGGCTAAGACTGCACTACACTGCACTGCAGTCAGCAGATTCAGAATAAACACATTCTCTGCGAAGCTACACCAACAAACCAATTTTTGAAATGCATATTTCAGCAATGTAAATGTGTTTGAACCTGCCAAAAAAGTAAATGTCAAATTTATAGTGTTTAAGAAACTGTAGAAAACTAATTACAAAGTTCAAGTAAAATTCACAAAAAACAAGCGTTTTTGGTTACATATTTTTTAAATGGTTACAAATGATCAGGAGTATGTATTTATAATACATTTTTTATGTTATATGACTGTGAAATAAGTGCGAATATTAATCGAAATAAATCGAATAAAGATGCCTAAAGGGTTTTGAAGTAAAATTTTAAATATGTTGATCTTAGGCCAATATGAAAACAGGGGTAATTTAGCGTTGTAACGTCACGAAAAAAGTACAGTTTTTTACTTCATGGAAACTCCTTACATTTAATCAAAGTAATATTTTGTTTTCTCTTTATACTTGAAAATACCTTTAATTTGATACTAAAAGATCGCAGCTAGGTTGAATACAATTTGAGTTACAACCGGGTTTAGTTTGCGTTGTAACGTAACGAAATTTTTTTCTCCCCTTATCTAGGGGTAAGACACTATTGATATATTGCGAAATATTTCCAATATTCAATTTAAAAAAGTATTTACCGTTCCATTTTCGGGCACTCCTCTATCTATATCATAGCTCATTGCCGTTACATCAAGCGTTACATTATCGTTTGAGGTTGTCAATTGACAGATAAACGATAAATATCAAAATATATCAACCAATATCGTGTGATATTATCGAAATATTTTTCATAAAAATAAAGGTGTCTAGCCCCTAGCCCCTTATATAATATTCGTCTATGTTTAAAAACATACTTGATACGTCTAAATTAGTGCACGTTACATCTGTCATATAGGTAACAGAGAAAAAATTTTGTAAAATGGATTAATGTGTTTAATTATTAAACTGTGGGTCATCCATGAGTAACGTAACACTCTAAAAAATTCTAATATTATTCTATTATATTATATTACAATGCATTGCGTGAGGCGGGATTGAAAATTGTCAACTTTCGCGTTACGTAACATGCGAATGTTCCCTAAGAGAAAAATTATTGACGCAAGGTAACCGTATTAATGAAATGAATACTTCGTCCGCATCGCTCAAGCCAATCTTCCGAATGTGATGGTTATCGCAGTTACGGGACGTGACATCACCACATTTAACGATGAGAAGAACATTTTTGAACGACCAACACTAGGGGTAAGACACTATTGATATATTGCGAAATATTTCCAATATTCAATATTAAAAAGTATTTACCGTTCCATTTTCGGGCACCCCTCTATCTATATCATAGCTCATTGCCGTTACATCAAGCGTTACATTATCGTTTGAGGTTGTCAATTGACAGATAAACGATAAATATCAAAATATATCAACCAATATCGTGTGATATTATCGAAATATTTTTCATAAAAATAAAGGTGTCCAGCCCCTAGGACCAACACCATATCGTGGAATAAGCCAGCTATTTATTTTTGGGGCAAGCCTAGATGAAAAAATCTTCAGCGGCAAAAATGCACTCGAATTTTATTGAATAAGTAGTGTGAGTTTTAAAAAATCAAGGAAATATTACGGGAGCGAAAAAAGCTAAAAAGCGGCATTTTTGTGTTATTATTATAATTTTTGAAAGGTTTCTTGTATTTATTGGAATTAAGGACACATTTGTAAACTCGTTTTTAATATAAATGCTGAATAAACAGCTAACGTACTCAGACATTGTGAAAAAACTACAATAAAAATAAATCTAATATGTTTTACACATAATGTCACTTATGAAAAGAATTGAATTGATCATAACTCACCTTCCGTCACTGAAAATCTCCAAGTTTAAGTTTGGTTCTTCATTCAAACATTAAACGACAAAGTAAATTTGTGACGCAGTTTATGGTTAACCCTACAAACCAAGGGCATAAAGTAGAAGTAGAAATATATAAAATCAGATATTGAACTATTTCATATGAAAATGTCTAAGAAATATGTGATAAATAATGGATATCGACTGTTTCATTTTTTCGTGACGTTAAAACGGAGTGACAATACCCCTTGCTGAAAAATGAGCGTTGTAACGTCACGAAATATAAAAGCTTCCATATATAGCTGTTACCAGTTATAGGCACTCTAAATATGGCAAAATGTTCGATTATTATTTGTTATCAAGTCGTGGAAGAAGAAATTGTTATAAAATTCCAAACAGAGCAGAGTTTTTGACTTTTGTAAGAAAAGTCCCGACACCTCAATTTCTCGCGCGTTGTAACGTCACGCTACATTTCTACTCCCCAAGGTAATATAAACAAAGTAAACAAATATCTTATAAATCATTCCTATAGGAAATTTTGTCTTCTTTCCGAATCTGTAATAATATCAAAGGGTTTCATAAAAAAATACAAGTTAGAATTAAAACGATGCCAACAGAATAGTCAAAACGTTGTAACGTCACGGTAGAATGTGTCAATAATTGGTTAGAAATGACACTTCCAGGCCTTCAAAAGTTCCAGGAAATCATTGTGTAAATCGGGTGAATGCATCATGTTTCACAACAGAATGGTCATTCCTGAGGCTTTGGACAAGCAGTACTGAAACAGTTACATGCCGGACTCTCCGGAATGTTCGCAAATATTCCCGTTGTGCTGATGTTGCTGAAGACAGCACCTTCTTCATGGCCCATTTAAATGGCACAAATTCGACTCAAGTTTATTTACGTCGTTTTGTTAACCAAAAAAAAGGGATTGAGGCTGAGTGTTCTGTGGACACTTTGAAGCGCGTTTTAAAAAAGATGCAAGGACAGGCACTTCGACCCTGTGTTGGAACCCCTTTTGAGCAAATGTCATTATCATTTATTATATATAATAAATATATTTTTGATCTAACGCAAAACTATCGATCTTATAATCTCCGTAATACTTCTCCGGTTGTTCGATATTATCAAAGCCAAATCTGTTTTCCAAGGCCAACGCGATTTATCGGTTCGGAAATGTTTTCGTCTGCCAGAAAAGGTAAACAAGTGAGAAATGGAAGTAGGAAAAAATCTGCATCGTGAGCAGAGTAGGCACTGAAAAGGAAGAAAAAGGAGAAAAAGAAGGAACGTAAATGTAAATCCCTTATCGTCTTCCGGATAAGCGACTGTCAGATCGAGTCTAGGATCGTTGCGAAGTACGCTCATGAAGTTCTGCTGCAAGAAAGAAATTCAGGGAGGAGTACACAACGCCCTACGCACTGGAGCAGAACGGGGTCAGTGTGCACATGAATCCTTGTCGAATAGACCCGCTCGATGCTCGTTCGATCCAGCGTCAACAAGGGATTTCGTTGCTTATTCAACGAATCGAAACCTGCGCAAGTACCCTGGAGCAAGGTAAAACACCGTGCGAATTTTGGAGTGGAACCAAGCCGAGTATCTCCAACTTGCGCATATTTGAGTGCACTGCTTACTGTCACATCCCAGAGGAGTACAGCAGCGGTTCTCAATTTTTTTTCGTCCGCGTACCCCTCGGCGATATATTTTTCAAATCAATTGCTCCCCCTGGCTTGGAATGTTCTCGCAGAGTGGGAGAGAGTAGTGGTAGATCATGTTGTGGTAAATTGCTACAGTCATGTTTTAAAAGCAAGTTTAAACAACAAATAAAGTATTATGAAGAATCATGCTCTACCTGCCATTACTGATTTTTCTTGCGCGTACCCCCTGAGGGCTCTCGCTTACCCATAGGGGAACGCGTACCCCAGGTTGAGAACAACTGAAGTACAGGAAAAAACTTGACAGCAAGTCATGGGAGGGTGTATTCGTCGGCTACGGCAAAAAATGGGTACCGTATCTTTGATCCTAGAGATAAGAAGGTGAAAATCGTCCGTGATATGGTCTTCAATGAGAACATCGGTGGTAAGATTAGTTGAGTAACCGTTGATGAAGCTGGGCTGCAATTGGAGAGCAGTGGTTTTCCGACCCACCGCAACGAGTCGAACGAATGAATCATACAACAGTGCTGCTGATGATGACGAAGTATTGGCAGAATTCGCCACCAGCATTGGATTCAGACGCAGTGACAACGATCCGTACATCCGGAATCCTAAGCAAGAGAAAATTTTTCTTGTTCCCTGCTTACTTACTTTCCTGGTGAAACATCCCTCAGGATTTCACCTGCATCACAATGTTATGCCAAAGTCCTCGGTCCATAGCAGCTTGCCTCCAATTTCTTAAGAGTCCCACACTTCCAAGATCTTGCTCCATTTGGTCTAACCATCTAGCTCGTTGTGCACCTTTACGTCTTGTACCGGTTGGATTCGAGACAAACACCATTTTTACGGAATTGTTGTCCGGCATTATTACAGCATGTTCCGCCCGTGGTACTCTTTCAGCTTTCGCGATTTTCTGGTTCACCGTAGAGTTGCGCCAGCTCGTGGTTCATCCTTCGCCTCCATACGCCATCCTTATAACTCCGCCGAAGATAGTTCTAAGCACATGTTGTTCGAAAAGGACCTGTTTGCAAGTCCTTCTGGAGCATTGTCCATGTCTCGTGCCCGTAGAGGACTACTGGTCTTACAATCATCTTGTATACGGTGCACTTGGTACGGGGGCAAAGTTTACCAGACCTCATAGTCTTGTGGAGTCCATAGTAGGCACGACTCCCAGCTACAATACGTCTGCGGATTTCTCTGCTGCAGGTGTTGTTTGACGTTTCTAAGGATCCGAGGTATACAAATTCGTCAACCACCTTGAACTCGTCTCCGTCAAGTATTACGTTACTGCCTATGCGAGCCCTAACGCGCTCGGTTCCTCCTGCTAGCAGATACTTGGTCTTTGACGTATTCACTTTCAATCCAACCTTTCCTGCTTCGACAAGGTCCACGTCGTCAGCGAATCAGATGAACTGGCTGGATTTATTGAAGATCGTGCCCCGCATGTTAAAGACCACACGTTTCATCACACCTTCAACCGCAATGTTGAACAGGAGGCAGAAAAGACCGTCGCCTTGTCGAAGTCCCTTGCGTGTTTCAAACGGGCTTGATAACGCACCCGAAATCTTCACACAGCACTGTGCACCATCCATCGTGGCCTTGATCAGTCTTGTTAGTTTCGCAGGGACACCATTTTCGTCCATGATTTTTCATAGCTCTACATGGTCGATAGTATCGTAGGCGGCCTTGAAATCGATTAATAGATGGTGCGTGGGTGCGTTGGTATTCGCAGCACTTTTGTAGTATCTGCCGCAGCGTGAAGATTTGGTCCGTTGTTGATCGCCCACCCACAAAACCGGCGTGGAAGACAATCTGAGAGAGCACTTTGTAGGCTGCGTTGAGAATCGTGATCGCTCGATAGTTCCCTGGAATGTGTGACCTTCTTGTATATTGGGCAGTTTGATAAGCTTCGCTGCGATGCCATCTTTTCCAGCTGATTTGTTGTTCTTGAGCTGCTTGATGGCATCCTTAACTTCACCTATCGTAGAGGTCGGAATGTCTCCCTCATCCGCTGTGCTGTCGAAGTCGTTCCTCCTGCCTTCTTGGTCCTCTGCCTCTGCGCCATTCAGGTGTTCATTTTAGTGCTGCTTCCACCTGTCGATCACCTCACGTACATCCGTCAAGATTCCTCCATCCTTATCCCGACACATTACGGTTCTCAGCACAAAGCCGGCCTCGAGATGCGTTCAGTTTCTTGTAGAAATTACGTGTTTCTTGGGAACGATACAGCTGCTCCATTTCCTCACGACTCCATCTCTTTCAGGTGGCACTTTTTGTCCCGGAGCAGATGGGTCTGCTGTCTTCGCATCAGTTTATATCGCATCACGTTTTGACGGGTCCCTTGCTGCAGCATCAATGCCCGCGCTGCATTCTCCTCGCCTAGAATCGTCTGACACTCCTCTTCATCAGACCACACTTTCAGCATGATCCGATGCTCAAGATAAACTTCTTCACGACTTAGAAATTTCAGGAAGAGAGTGCAAGAATACCGTTTTTCTCAGCTGTCTTGCAGCTCTTTAACTGCTTTCTTCACCTAGTCCATGGATGGTGGATCCACAGCTTGTCCATCATCCTTAACATTCATTTTGCTCCTTTCAACGCCTCTGTTTTCCTCGCCATTTAACAGCACACTAAAATGTTGTTTCCAACGCCCTACCACCTCTGATTTATCGATAATCAGGGTCCCCTCCCTGTCGGTTCCTAATTCTGTTGATCTTTTCATAGCAGCTCCTCGCATGGTGCCTGGAGAAGCAACCCTCTGCCTCCGCAAGTACACCCTCCCGAAAGTGAAAGTTTTCTTCCGGCGATGGAGACTCTTTCCAGTGGCTCTTGCTGTTACAAATCTCCTTCCGCTAATTCGTGTCATAGCCGTAGCCAAACCGACTAGAGAGCTACGGAACGGGAATGTGGAGTTCTCCACGAGGTACGGTGGCCTAAAACGGGAGAACGTGAATTCCGTCCAGTAAATCCTATTGCGGACACTTCATCCAAGTACCACATCTATTACAGGAGTCCGTTTCCATGCGCAGGTCGAGTAGGAAGATTTGTTTCACTCCGTACTCGCTAGAGAAAGCTTCCACTCTACCACGAAGTATAATGACCTGAGACTTATAAATTTAACTGCAGCCTGAAGTATGGCTATCTGTAGCACTTAATTTGCACGTAGGAATATTCGAAAGCACACCTGGTTGCTCCCAAAAGGGGTGGCTCGCGATCATGTTCTGATCGATGGCTGGCACTTTTCAGACATTACAGATGTAAGGTCGTTCCGGAGCTGCGTAGCCGCAAGTTTACAGAGTCCGCTTTGTCAAGCGAATGGTCATGGGTTCAAGTCTTAGTAGAAATCAGGCCATTCTATGACAAAAAAAGACTTCAAGCAGGGGTTTATTCTCAGGCTCCCCACTCTCTACGCTGAAATCTACAATACCTTTGCGTGACTTACTCTCAACCCTCTAGTGCCCAATGCCGCCATTTGGCGGGCTTCAGTCGAAGTTCCGAAAAGTTTTAATAAATGAAACAGATGAAACCGTCTTGTTCCAGATGCTTCCACTTCAGCTACTCCTGAATGAACTTGACGCTCCAACGAGACTACCGAAGCCGAACGAGATACAGGAGTTACAGTAAATCAAAGCACCACAATTAATGGACATTTAGAAGCCAGTCCATATGTTTCGTCAATTTGGGATCAACAGGCTCATATTGGGAAAACATGGTCGGTTTCCATGGTTTCTTGGATTTGAATGTAGCATCGAACATAGATATTTGGTATTTCAATGTGACTTCGAGTAGGTACCTACATGATCGAGGAATTGGATGCGTCTATGCATTTATGAAACATTTAGCTAAGAGTCTAACTTATCTTTTGTTCTTGATTTTCAATAGGTGACTTGGCGTAAAACAAGCCTTCTTCAGCTAAACGTGAAAAAATGAAGTTCGATGGCTTTTAGCAAAAAAAAAAAACATATGTACTACAATATCACCAGTTTTCACTGTCTTTTTCTAAAAAAACAAGTTACAGTCACTCACCTGAAAAGCCTCCGGTGCAATCTTGGTCAACTTGTTACCCCTAAGATTAAGTAGCTTCAATTTGTCCAAGTTCATAAAGGCTCTCCTTTCAATACTTTCTATCCGGTTGTCGTCAAGGTAGATAGCGTTCAGTTCCTCCAGATCCACAAAAGTATGCGCCGGCACCTGTTTAAGATTATTGTACCGCAACGAAACCATTGTCAGTTTGCTGTGAATGTCTTGCTGAAAGATGCCTTTGGGTAAATTTTCCAGCTGATTGTCGTGTAATTCCAAGCTGATAATATTTTTCAAGAAATGAAAGCAATTATCACTTAGCGTTTTCAGTTTATTGTTACTGAGATCAAGTGCTTCTATGCCAGTTAGCTGTCTGAACGGGTCCTGCGGAAGTTGCTGCATTGAACCTAACCCATGGGACATTCGCAGTGACACCAAGGAATGGCCGATTTCGGCAAACGCACTCGATTCTATGCTATCGATTCGGTTTTCACTCAAATCCAATCGTTTCAAACCGCGCAATTTTGTGAATGCATGATTTTTAATTGATTTCAGTCCAGCTCGAGTGATCTTCAGCTCTTCGAGTTCTGGACTAAAGTCGACAAAGTCATCTGGGTTGAGAGAAACCGCCGACAGATGTGACGTTGCTAACGAACGTAAATTCTTCATGGCCGATAGTTGCTTGAGAGGAAACGGTTGATTCTGATGCCCTGTTGTATCCAACTTATACAAATTCACTCCGGCAAAAGGAGACGCATTGCGTTGATCTAACTGCTTGATTATGTTATCCTTAATATTGAGGAACCTGCATAGAGAGCAATACGTGAACATTTCCCCGCGTAGTGAAGTTATTCCTTACCTCAAGTTTTCGAAACCCTGGAACAAATTATCTTCCAAGTGAGTCAGGTTATTTCCCGATAAATCCAAAACTTGTAGCGAACTTTCTAACCCAGAGAAAGCTTCGGGGGAAATGTAACTCAACCCACAGCTCCGAATATAGAGGTCTCGAATTTTCGCTTGCCGAAATGCGTTATCTTCTATATGTTTTATTGGATTGCCGTCCAAATAGGTGACATTTACCGTATCAAAGAAACTGAAAGATACGGACGGAATTGTCTCGATAGAGTTATACTGTAGTTGCAATATGTCTAGCGTGAGTTTATAGCTAATTTTAGAGTTATCTTCGTCTGGACTTATCGTTCGGATGAGATTGTTGGAAAGATCCAAAACCCTTAACAATCTCAGAGGTTGTAATGCGTTGTATGGTATATGGCTTAGCAAGTTGTTACTCAGATAAACTTTCGACAACTTTCCAAGACCGTCTTTGAAAGCGGCTGCATCGATATTTGCCAGGTTGTTTCCGCTAAGATCGATACTGTCTAGGTTTGGCAAACCAGTTATGCTACCGGGTAGCAAAAGTGAAATGGAATTATCGGAAAGAACCAGTGATTGGAGGGATCTCTCCAAGCCTCGAAACGCGCCAGTTTCGATAGTGGTGATGTCATTCCCCCGGAGACTCACAAGTCGCAATTTCTTCAGATCACGAATTGCTTTGGAAGGTATCTCCGTTAGATGATTGTTCTCCAGCACCAGCTCCCACAGTGAACGTTCAAGTCCATAGAAAGCTTCGTCCGGAACTTTGGCAAGGGGATTATTCGATATGTGCAGTTTGTAAAGTCCAGTAGCCTGGAAGAAATACGGCTCCATTTCGCGGAGTCCTGTATCGTCCATATGCAACATGAACAGTTTTGAGCTGTTGATGACTTTTGGTACCGCAGGAAAATGAACATGCCGGCAGTCTACCACTCCGAGGTCCGGGGAGCTCTTGGAACAACTGCACAGAGCATTGAAGAAGCACGGCGGGTGCTGGGACACGTCGATCTCTCGGGCGCCAACCATCGATGCCCAAATCATGATACCCACCGTCACGATAACCAAAGTGTATCCGAGGGTCACCAAATATTCGAGACCAGCGTTGCTCTAGAAAAGATAAAACAGAAGTGTGAGATAGAATAGAATCGAATTTGCAAAAGTTAATTACACAATGAAATAATAAAAATAGATACTATTATAGATAGAACCTAAAAATAGTCCAATTCGTTCTCGCCACGCAGGCGTTAAGATGCCGCTTGTTTGAAACTCAATATTAATTTAATTACGCGCCATGAACGGAAAGCAAACTCATACAAATCGTCCAGAAGGCCGCACGGAAGATATAGGAATCGCTTTTTTTCCATCGCAGCAGGATAAGGTGTAACCAATAACCGTCGCCCGGTGGGCGGATAATCGAGCGGAAAAGCTAGCTCTTGCTGGCGTTCCGTTTCGTGGTGGCTCGCCCAGTTCGACATCCGGACTGCACCGGGGGAAGTCTGTTTTATGTCATCACACGATCAAATTAGCTTTCGCTTCCCCTGCCGTGCGAGAGGGTATCAATCGATTGGACGGTCCGGACACGCCTTGGAGAATGTATGCGATAGCACAAATTTACTGAGCTATTATGTAGCTATTTTATGAGGGACCAGCATTTAATCTAACAGTAAACCATTTGAAATAATTTTAGTTTATTTTAGAATGAAGCACTCGGTATTTTTCACGAGTGAAAAGATGTTTGCACAGAAATGAAATTTTTAAAAACAAAACACATTTTAGCAAGATTTTCGTATTTTTAATATTGCTTAAATAACGTGGTTAGAAAAATAAGAGGGCTTTTTAGGACATTTATAGCAAAACAAAATTTTAGAAAAAAATATTTTTTTGGCTTTTAAGAGAGAATTTTGTTATATAATATTTTCTAATAATTTCAAATCGCTAATGCAAAATAAAACAGTATCGTGAAAATCGAGCCTCCTTCAATTTTCGTAGCAGTGGTAAGCACTACAGATGATTGAAGCGAAAAGCAGGATGCAAAGCAGTAACAAGAAATGGTGAACTAGTTGCAGCTTAAATAGTATCAAACAGAAGTATTTGTCCTCAATAACCATATGAATTAAGTATTGGAGTAAAATTGTCCCTAAGAAAGGATTCAGTTTATTAAAACTAAATTGAAGGTGAAGAAGTTTAAGATTCCTTTAGGTTGAGCTTTTGTTTAGCGTTTGCATCATTCCCGGGAATTAACATATTTATTTCTCAAAAATTTACAGGATCCGGAAATATAAAAAATTAAAAATTATAAAAAAGCATAGATAAATTCTGTACACAAAAATCATCCTGTTTTGATCAAGTTGTGTGCTTTCACCTTTGATATTGAGTCTTGTTAGAATAGTTAGCGCTGGCGCGGACTACTCAGTAATATCATAATTGACACAAGCTCTTTGTTGCACCGCTCTCCAATTCTCTTTACAAGGGCTTTCAATCAGCGGTGTGAATATAAATGGGAAGATGGCGTGAGAATTAGCCGTAGTCTCACAATTAAACTGTGTTTTTCGATTCACTTTGTTTTATAAGCTTGACGGTGCTGAGATGTCGTCGAACATATTTAATGAAAGATATTTTGTATTAAATACTCCTAGAACAGAAATCTTTGAATGTCAAGACAATGCAATATTATGGAGTACGATAAAGTGTAATAGAGTATGATGTGAGGTATAATGAACCACTGGCAGACTCACAAAAAGCAGAATACTTGATGAAGCAGAATTACAAAAGGCAGATTTGAAAAAGGCACGGAAATGGTTTATGCCTCTCAGAATTGTAGCAAACGTTAGCAGCATTATCCAGCTTTTTACGCGCTATAATGGCGGTTGCTATAATGCAAAGTGCGTAAAAAAACATCCACCCTTTTGACAACTTTTTTTTAAGGAGTAAATATAGTAATGAAGATAGAAAATTAAACTAACTGAAAATATGATTGTAGAAACTACGAAAAATATAGTTCAGCAGGTGGGACTCGAACCCACAACTTCCAATCTCCGGTCAGATGTGTTTCCGTTACACCACCGCAGAACGTTAAAGAGATACTTCTAGAATCCAGTTTTGTATCGCTTATCCAATTCTCGCACTTCGTACATTTACTCAGTAGAGACTTATTTATAGCTGGCTATTGTTTCAATAACCTTTTGACAACTCTGCTTACGTCAGTTTGAAGTCTCCATATATTTTATCAAAAGGAAAATATATCTGGCAACATTTGTGTTGCCAATTTTTCAGAATCCCAAATCTGACGTAAGCAGAGAGGTTCGCATATTACAAACAGGCATTATAGCGACCACCATTATTGTGCGTAAAAAACTGGATAAGAAAAATGGGAGCATGCGTAAAAGAAGCTACATCATTTAGGTTTTTAGGTTTTGTTGAACCCCTCCTCACTCTCCTATCGTAGCTTTATTGCAACCCCCCTCCCTCCCCATATTTTTTTTGTTTATAAATTTTATTATCAAAACATTGTATCATTATTGAACAAGAAAAGACAAGAAAGTATTAAGATGACCCTAAACAGAAAACGTCAGTTTGACTCTTCATGTATTTCGCACGAAGAACAATAAATCTGGAAACATTAATGTTGCCAAAACTGCAGAAATCACGAATCTGACTTAAGCAGAGAGGTTCACAAATTACGAACGCGCATTATAGCACCCGCCATTATGGTGCGTAAAAAGCTGGATAGATTTCTGTTATTCTTCTCAAGGTCTTTTTCATGCGGTATATATAGGTATATATAGGTGAGGAAGAAGAAGACATGTGTCTGTATTAGTAGCGAAAAATGGGCAAAAACCACGTGCTTTGGGTTGTGACGTAGATCTCCAAAAACAAGCGGATACCATTTGAAATTGTATCCCGTATTTTTTATTAGCACAGGAAGGCTTTTTCAGCCGTTAACTGTCATAACTTGTAAAAAATTCTTGTAAAAATTTACCGAACATTCATTTTCAGGAACTGTTTTCGGATTTCTGCTGGTATTGAGCTTCCATTTTACCAGATTTTTGTTGACAGAGTGAGCCAGCATTTTGTTTGCATGGTACAATACTTACTTACCTTACCAAACAGTCCCAAGCCGTGGTGTGGCCTTTGCTGTACGTAAGAGTCGTCTCCATTCCACTCGGTCCATGGCTGCAGTTCGCCAGCTCTGCAGTCTGCGTAGAGTCCGCAGGTCGACTTCCACCTGATCGATCCACCTTGCCCGCTGTGCACCTCTCCGTCTCGTCCCTGACGGATTGGTTTCAAGAACCATCTTTACCGGGCTGTCGTCTGACATCCTTACAACATGCCCAGCCCACCGCAGCCTGCCTATCTTAGCGGTGTGGACGCCAGATGGCTCCCCAAGCAGCTCCTGCAGTTCGTGGTTCATTCCCTTCTCCACACTCCGTTTTCCATCTGCAGTCCACCGAAAATGGTACGCAGCACCTTCCGCTCGAACACCGCAAGGGCGCGTTGGTCCTCCACAAGCATAGTCCATGTCTCATGGCCGTAGAGGACTACCGGTCTGATCAGCGTCTTGTAGATGGTTAACTTGGTGCGGCGACGAATTCTACTCGATCGAAGCGTCCTCCGGAGACCAAAGTATGCACGATTTGGCCTGCCATAATGCGCCGTTGAATTTCTCTGCTGGTATCGTTGTCGGCAGTTACCAGTGAGCCCAGGCACACGAACTCATCGACCACCTCAATTTCATCACCACCAATTGGAACTCGAGATGGGAGGTTACTGATACTGTTACTGTCTTCACGTGAACCCCTTCCTTTCATGTAATTCGTCTTCGATGCATTGATGACCAGTCCAATCTTTTGGCTTCAGCCTTTATCCGATGTACGTATCCGCCATCTTCACAAAGGTCCGAGCCACAATGTCGATATCGTCGGCGAAACCAAACAGTTGAACCGACTTTTGGAAAATCGTGCCACTCGTGTTAATCACCGCTCTTCTAATGACACCTTCCAGGGCAATGTTGAACAGTAGGCACGAGATACCATCACCTTGCCTCAGCCCTCTTCTGGTTTCGAAGGGGCTCGAGAGTGCCCCCGAAACACGAACTACACACATCACTCGATCCATCGTCGTTTTGACCAACCGCGTCAGTTTGTCCGGAAAACCGTAGCCGTGCATAATTTGCCATAGCTGGAACATGGATACAACTGGTTGGTGTTGCCTGGGCAATGTTGTCATCCGACAATAGCTAAGTGAGAAGGTGCGACGCGATCATTGGCGCGTAAACCATATTCCGGCGGTAGAGGAAATGCTTCGCCAACCTGAGCGCCTGTTCACCAAGATGGTGTGGCTCAAAACAGCGTCTAATCTCCATGTTAGGAGCGGCTGATCAACGTCCTGGTGGCAGCGTGGGACTCTAAACAGAGCTGACACGATGGTCCCCCGGCGAGACAGGGGGTTGGGGAAGGCCCAACAAGCCGCCCCGGAAAACAACATGTTACAAACAACGTAAGAGATAATACGGATCGGATAGTACAATACTTAACTACCGGCTAAAATAGCTTTACCTTTTCGTTTCTCGCACAGCACACAAGCAGCAAGAAAAAAGTGTAGAAAAAAATTGCTACACGCAACACTCATGTTTGAGCTTGACCACACGTTGTTTAGTTGCTCCTTCATAAGCCATCTGAGCTAATGAAGTTGCACAAAGAACCACGTATATGGCTACTTAGGATTAGTTTGCGTACTTCAGTGAACAACAATTCAGTAGCTACCGCTTTGAATCGATCGATAACGGCGCCCGCCACGTCGTTACGATTGTTAAAATAAGGAAGAATGTTATAAGAAAGAAGGTGTAACAGTCGTTGTTGTCGGAGACCAAGTTTGCCTTTGCATCTCCACGATTGCGACGGAAAGGAAGGATTGTGTCACCGTGGTAAGTGACTGATTGAGACAGTGTTGCGCGCGAAGTAAACTCATTGAAATGACGACGAATGAGTATCTTTCTTGTCAGTCCCTGCGGACCCATACGAGCTGCGCTCGTATTTTCGGCCAAACGGTTAGACGGAATTCATCTCTTCATCGGCATGACTGCGGTGAAATGTAAGGTTTGTGTATTAATAACACCGTAAAATTGACGAAATCGAACAATGTCGCGTGCGAAGTTTGCTTATCACGAAAACGAAAGATGTGTATCTTTCTTACCAAGCACCGCGATCCTCTGCCACTCCTAGCATTCAGCTGTTCGTCTATTACCAAAACTCGAGTTCCTTCGAGAAAGCAAACGTAAGTCGGCGGACGCGGTTTTTTTGAGGGTATACATCGCGTTTCGGCTAAACGGTCACAGTTAACATATTTCTGGGTATTACCTCGCGAAGTCACAACACTCCGGAAACATTTATATGAGCAAAACTCTCCGGGCCAAAAACGCGTTTATGCCGAGGTGTTATGCGCGACCGGTCTATTCCCCCTACCAACGCAGACACTCGAAGACACGACATTCACTCTTTGTTGTCGATGCGAGTATTGCCTATTAAATAGAAAAATTGGCAAAGTTTCACGCATCGAAAGCCTCAATAGTTAAAAACAAAAATGCATGAAGTAATCGCTTCTATATTTATCTCGTCACTCCTTTTTGGTCAATTTATCGTCAAATTTCACCATATTTTCAACATAAAACTTTCAACCACTTGACAAAATCGAGAAGCAAATAAATTTACTTTAAAAAATTTGTAGAAATTTGACGATAAAATGGACAAATGAGAGAAATTAGATGAATATAGGTGCAGCCAGCTGTTGAGACGAATGATGGAGCGATTAAGGTAATCAAACAAAATAAAGTTCGAAGTTTATCAACAAAATCAAATATCAGTTGTCCTGGACTACAATAACTATAGTAGCTGTCACTTCGACCAACAAAATTTTTGGAATTATTTAATTACAAATTGTTTATGTGCAGCAACATTCGTTCAAAAGCTAGGAAAAACATAAAATAAGAGCGTGAAATTACGTAAATGTCCGTAAAGACATGCAATAGATCAGGTATTTGCTAATCTTACGCACGAATGATAACTTTTAAACTATATTGTAAAACTAAACAAAAGCTGAGCGGATAGGTTTCGGCCAATTCTGTCTTGTGCGCTTGACAAGGCATTGCCATACATTCAGACTACAAATCACACGACTGCAAAGAGAAACGAAAACAAAGGGAATCACAAGCTCCTTATAATCCTTCAGTCTGCGCCCCTCAAGCGCTCTGTAAACAGTCGAGCCAGAAAACCCTAAAACCGGCCTCTACACAGCTGAGGTCACAAACAGGGATGCAGGGAACAGGGAACATATATAAAAAATATCTGAAAAAATTATTATAGAGATTAAGGTGAAACGTCGTTGAATCCAAAAATGGCCAACTTCGAACCACCACTTCGAATTTTCAAAGGCACAAGACTCGGAAATAGTTATTGCGTTCCTTGTGAAAATTCTATTTTATGTTTGCTGTGGTGATACAAACAAAAAATAGCGTTTTCACAGGGAACGCATTAACTATTTCTGAGTCTTGTGCTTTTGAAAATTCGAAGTGGTGGATCGAAGCCGGCCATTCTTGGATTCAACGACGTTTCACCTTAAACAAATTTTTAAACCGGAAATCTGTAAAAGTTTTTATGGAATCAAAAAAAAAAAGATTGAAATGTGGCACCTCTGGTCACAAGCACAAAAGCAATCACCAAAAGGCAGAGAGAATAAAACTGCTTCGACTTATCCCTTCTGCCATTCAAATCTAACGAAAAACTCACAAACAAAATGTCACCAACACTAATACATATCATCTGATTCCCGTCTCTTCTCTGAACCATTGTTTAGTGCGAGAAGCGTCGCACGGAATATCAACAATATTTCTGCACTCTCGCTTCTTTTGCTTTTTTAGTTTACCTTGCGCTCACTCACACAGATTTATGGCAAGCGCTCGCGGAAAACGCGCTCCACCACCGATAAAATGATTGCTGCTCCCATAGCTCATCAGTTAATAAGTCACAACTCCGTTGCCGGATATGATTATTGATGGCAATCAAAATTGCTTGTACCTTCCACGGATTTTAACATTGGCGTCACTTTCACCGGTAGTATGAAACCGCATAATTTCGTATCACCATTTCCTCCACCCTTTGCACTTATTTTATGATTACGCCACGGGAGGGCTAAATAAATAAAATGCGATCGACATTATGGCACTTTTCTCAAACTTACACGACTTTGCTAGCACTACACCGCACAGTGCAGCGTTCCGTAGACAAAATTTAAAAAAAATCAACTATTATATTTCACTATACTGCCCGCCCTTCCAAGCATAGTTGTCCCAGCGTGCATAAGGTTTGTGTAGAACATGGGACTACTATGATTGGAACGGCAGTATATGAAGTACGCAGTGCTTTTCATTCATGTTCGAAATATGCTGCATGTGCATGAGTAAATAGCCTCGCTGTTTGTGGATTTTAAGGAGGCATACGATTAAGTTAAAAAAATGAGCTGTGGTAGATAAATACTGGGACACGGTATTCCGAAGAAACTAATTAAGCTAAGTCGTATGACGCAGGAGGGATCAAAGTCATGCGTGCGGTTAGCTGGCGAGACATCAGTCGCGTTGGACTGAAACAGAGGGATGCGCTCTTCAACTCACTGTTGAACCATTTCCCGCTCATGGTGACTCTAGAGCACCAAGAATTGTAATGACTATACCTCGACTAAAATTAAATTATTTTGAATTCTTTTTTCTACAAAATTTTGCATTTCTAATGTACTTTCAACTTGGCATATCAAATGTCAGCTTGATTCAATGTTTGAACTGTTATCAAGAAAACTACAGAAGAAAGTCCGAATTTTACGATAAAAAAATAATGTGTGTTTTTAGCAACTGTTTTTCTAAAACGAATAATGAATCGTTTTTATAACAAAAATAACTTTTACGTAGATCTTTTGTTAATTGAGTGTAACGGTCCATAAAATTAACAATTTTTGTTCTTGTTCACTTGTTCCATAAGTTTTTAAATGGTGCCTCAGAGCACCTTTGGGCATACAGGAGACAAAAAAAAAAAAACGATGGCCCTAAATAAACTATATATCTGATTTCATTTTTTGCTGGCCGTTCTTCTCACTACGTGGTGATTCCGGAAGGAGATGAATCAGAAGCTGATGAGATGGGAAGCGACATCGAAGATGAAGTCGCTATGTTTGCGATAGATCCATTACCAGATGAAGTTCATGAGTATTTTTCCGAGACAAAAACGGGCCAAGAAAGAAATGAAAGTGGGTCTAAACGCATTGAAAGCGGACCAAAAACGAAAACTTACCATTTCTGGGAAAAGCTGCAAGCCAAAATCTAGGTACATGACGTCTCAGAGATGAAGAAAAAAGGAGAACTCGGATATGACAAGCTCTTCAAAATTCGTCCTTTCATCGATGCATTGAGAGCCAATTTTGTAGCCTAAAAAATTCCTTACTCAATAAAAATTAATCATCAAATAGATATAAACTAAGTTTTTTTTAGAAAACTACGTTGTTTTCATTATTTTCTATAGTATTTGAATAAATAGTTCAAAAAGTATCAGAAATTTTTTTTTTTTCGTGTTTTTAAAAATGTCCCTGCTGTGCTCATAGGTGCTCTGGAGCACCATTTCAAAATTCGCTTTTTTCTTCAAAACACAATGTTTTACAGTGATTTCAACTACCCTGCAAAGTATTTTGCCTGAATTGACCCGGAAAGTATTTTTAAATCATGAAAAACCTCGTGAGCGGGAGAGGGTTAAAATCATCACGAAATCTCACATGCTCCTTGGTTTTGCGGACGACATTGATTTCATTGATATCGACCGCAGGGCACAAGTTATTTTCGTTCATCTGTAGATGATTTCAGAATCTGAGCATAATTCCTATGTCGGGAATACTTATATTGGTTGATCGTCGGTCACTTTAGGCTGTTCTTCAGAAACCGGAAGCTACCATCTAAAAATACAAAATGGCATTTAAAGATGATTTTCGGCCACTGTGTGTCATTTTGGACGGTAAATGGCCATTTTGGCTGTTTGCTTAGAGCCGTAAGTTGCCATCTTGGGTTTCAAAATGGCACCTGTAGTCGAGTTGTGGTATCTGGGCATCATATCAATTCTGAAAATTTCCATGTTGAATGATGATGGGCCTTTCGACAGTCAAATACATCTCAAAAACGAAAGGAATAAGATCTAATGTCTATTTAAACGTACTCAGCGTGGCTACCAAAACTTTCAATCAGTTCTTATATAACACTGTCTCATAAGTCATCTTCAAATTCAAAATGACGTCTGAGGTCGTTTTTCGACTTTGAAAATCATCCTGGTTCTCGAAGCATATTAGGTAACATTTAGTCGTTTAGGCTCTTTCACAGAAACCGGATGTCGCCATTTTGGATATCGATGTAGGTCAACTACCCTTTTAGACTATTTTCTAGAAATCGTAGTATTCTTGATAAAGCAAATGAATCTTGATAAAGCAAATGAACAAATCGACACGAAATGTACTACTGATATCAACGTAGCTTTTCACGGTGTAAACCATTAAAATCTACTAGATAAGTTCGAAAGACATGGAGCTGTGCAACATTTTTGGTTTCCCAAAATTGCACAATTTTTGCTCTCGAAAGTGTCATTTGAATTAATAAATTTTGAAGTATTTTTTTTTTCTGAATACCATACCATAAACCGTATTAGATAGGATTCAAGTCGGACTTACTATCAGTCATAATTAGTCGATTTTACTCACTGATTTTTACTCCTTTCATAATTATACTAATATTACTAAACTAAGTAATCGCAAAACTAAAATTTGCAATTTTTTACGGAGCATAAAACACAAGCGTCGTAGTCATAACAGTTTGTTCAACCTTATAACCTAAAATAAATAATTTCAGTGTTATTTTACAACCTTCCATCTTGCATACGTCCATATGTCCGAGCATTCATCCTTACGAATAAAATCCGAAAATGAGGTTACAGGCAATATGAGATGTCATGCGTCCGATTGAATCTCTATTGATTCAGGAATGATAAATTGCTCGGTAAACCTCAGAGGGAGTAATAATATCCTCGAACCGAGACGAAAAAAAAAGTCCGCACCGAAAAATAAACAGATATCAATGGTAATTCGATCCGTCATTGTTATTTTCAGTGATTACGCGGACACCTTCCATTCCAAACAGTAGCCTTACCTATATGCACAGCACCGGCGACGCACGGCGTTATCCTATATTTTAATAGCGCCATTCATTAAAGTGAATCCTTTCTGCTAGGTTTTATTGGCAATTTGACATTTTCCGGCAATTTCCGGGAGTCCGCTCAAATGTCACATCAATAATGGTGACGACGACGATGATGTTGTTGATGATGATGATGATGACGATGTGTAAAACGCCTGCTGAACTGAGAACTCTCAGGGGGATCTCGATGGCTTCCCCCGATTTCATGGTACATTTGATTATTTAACAAGGTGCTCATTCTGTTCTACGGCCTTTCTATGAAAAACGGTGAGTGAATGAATATTTTGTGCTCGGGTGACTTTTACGCGGTACTGATTAAGTGGAGATCCTGTGTTCTGAACAAAAATAACAAGCACTTCAGTTTTATTGATAATGAATGTTGTTAGTAAGATTGTTGTTCGAACAATGTATTCTAATCTTCAACTAATTAAAAAAAAGTTAAATTTGAGTGGTAAAAAGTTAATTATGATAGTTTTGATGATTATTTAGGAAAAAAGAAATATACCTTCCGATTCACGACAGAGCAAAAAACATTATCAGAAATAATATACCGAGCAACAAGTATCAATTTGCAGCAATAAATTACGTCATTATTATTTGCGACTAATTAAATTAATTGCCCCATATTGGCTCCACACTGCTCATGGCACTCCCTTCGGACGGAAGCGGCGTGTTTTCGGCACACCAGCATACGAAACGATGCTCGAGCCCCGGCCGGTGTCCGGTATGTTTCTGGCTGCCAGCTCATTCGGTTCTACCGCATGAATGCACACACACTGGCTATCGGTGAACCGCAAGAACTTATCCTTCCAGGCTTCCATGTTTGGTGCTGTTTATCTAATGCGATGGGATGACCCCGCACGAGGGAAGCCACAGTGGAATCGCGTGTTGTAATCATTTTAACCCGCGGAATAGGTCTAAATACACCGCATTGGGCCACTCCCATAGTCGTTGCCGTATACCATGCTAGAAGGTGCTATGTTTCCAGTAGCTGTCGCACACGGATAAAAAAGTTATACCATTGATTTAGGCTGATTCAGCGACTGATTAAAGTGCCGCTAATTTGGAGGAAAATGATTGAACTATTCTTTAAACCTTTCTTCGAAATTATTATTAAAATGAAGAGAAAGTTTATGTCAGTGTGACATTAGTTTATCAACTCGATCTTTGACCTTTCGCGAAAGTAATGTTGGTACAGTGGTGTTCCGATTCTATCGTGGTTGAAACGAAAAAATAACATGATTATTATTTCAAATATATTATGTGTTTCAAATGTAACTTCAATATTTGTCAAATAATTAATACAGAGACTCATTTCGACGCAGTTGAACAATTTTCTTTTGGTCTGTTCTCACGTGAGACGTTTGTGAAAACTTAGTTTTTTTAACAATAAATTTATTTGACAAAACGTTTTCGCATTCAACCATTCGAAAGAATATTTTAACGACGATGAAAAAAAAGTTTAATGAAACCTTGGAACCCTGAGCAAAAATTCCTTCCAATCTTAAACGATCTTAACGGAAATAGACTGCAAAGAATTTTTAATACGAGAAAACACCTTTAATGAATCCAAACCACAATTTAATTCAAAACTTGCAAGAAGTTTATATTGATTAGACAGTAATAATTCAATAGGTTATCGCTTTTTGGACGTATAACATTAAAGTTTTCCTAATTTAGGAGATTTTTCATTAATCGACATTAACAACAAAATAGTAAACAGATAGTTTAAAAACGTGTATGAGTTACATGAATATATGATCGCACGAATTTTAAAAAGTCATAAGCAATGCGAATAATCGCTGGTTAAAAATTTTCATTTATTTTTAGTAAGATCATTCAAATTTTACTCAAAGATTGGTTAAATACTAATCAAGCACAGGACCGGCGCTACCTTATTTTCCCGAGTGGGTAGTAAGGAATAGGGAAGGTTCATTGGTGACAAAGGCATAACCGGGGGGGTAGTGTGCGACCTACTGATACCTGAACATAATTTTACGAACAATCGAGAGTGCACCAACAATGTGGTGCCAATGGAATGTTTAAGAGAAATTTGATTTTGGAATTTCGTTCAGTACCGTGCTGGATCGAAACCCGTACAGTATCGAAATCCGTACACCGTGATGTTTTTCCAGTTTTAAGCATTATAAAAATGAATAGTAATGTTTGCATTAAAAAATGGACATTTTTCGGATGGTGATAGAAAAGAACCAAGACAGATAATTGATTTTAATGAATTTCCTATCGAAAGTAATTATATAAGCTCACTTGCAAAAGCAATTTCACGCCCTTGCGAGTGGATTTCCGGGAGTTTACCGGAACATTCGCCATGGTCTGCTTTTACCCATGCTGAGCAACCTTAAGCTGAACAGCTAAACCCCTGGGTCTCCCCGAGACCGCCGCACAGTGGGGCGACTCCATACAAATGCTGGCCAAGCAAAAAGATGTCTTTAAATCATGGAAAATACATGGTTTTTATATAATTTTGGGACGCTGAGTCCGAATTTGATGTTATTTTTGCATATAAGTGTGTATTTTTGACGACAGGGAAATTTTCAGGTTTTTATATATATTATATGAGAAAAATTTTACGTCGGTTTTAATTTTTTGGAAAATAAAATGCATGATGCTTGAAAGACTTTTATATGCCATAAAAAATATAAAAATATTGTTCAGTTATTGAGAAAATAAAAAAATATCAATTGAAAAATATGATTCGTGATGAAAATTACTCATGACTTGTTTTTTTCAAAGTGACTATATTACATTGCGTCTTTTTATCGCATTCTTCTTTTTATTCACTTCCACCTTGATCTTAATATTTGTGTTCATTTTTAATACAGTTTTAATATCTTCAAGGAGAGTTTTCAAAATGCAGTTTCTAACGTCAACATAATAATTCACTATTTGTTCTGTAGAAATTAGCAGGCGATTGATTATGTCATGGTTTGTGTTTACACGATTGTTTTTACATGTGACTGGTATGATATAAACTTAAATTATGATTTTGGTACTCAGTGCTGTTGATACGAAACATAAACAATAACTAGTTTTTGATACTGCGTTGAATATTGGAATATTGATGGGTTAAACTTGTTAATATGAAAACAGTGTGATTAAACATGAAATATGTTTGAAAATGTTGTTATTATCAGACTAATACGAGCCATTTGTTATTCTGTTGACTGTTTGCAGTGTGCAATTTAAATTTACATTTTTAAAATCCGATATGTGCCGAACACTTGTTGTTTCTCTTGAAAGAAGGGTACTCTGCGCAACTCTGCGCAGGATCGGACTAGATGATTTTGAAAGCATTTTTTCCAAGCTATCTTTTAAAACTAGTGCCAATAGTGCCAAACCCTGCCGTCTAAACTTAAAACGGTGATTTATTAAAAAAATACGAAATTTTTTGATTCCGCCTAATTTTTTTGAGTATTACAATGATATTATACATTTTCCAATGATAAGGATTTATTCTCCACTATTTTACAGACAATTTTTTCATAGACGTCATCATGATACAAGTTACTCTTGAGGCTCCAGCAAATTTCGCAACATTGCACTTTTTTCAATAAAAACTCTAAAAAACGCTGATTCAGTACACTTTGAAAAATCATAGAAAATTCAAATTTGGTCGTAATGCTCTAAAAATTTGGATTCTGATACTTCAATGGTATACAACTATAAAAAAAAATATAATTGAAATGAAATTCGCATTTTCGTTTTTGGGTCGATGGCCAGCGATTCCCCACTGTGCGCCGTTAGGCATTATTTCAGGGAGAGGGCCAGTCGTGCTTTTTGCGGGTAGCAGAGCAGCCTATACAGGCCAGTTAGTTAATCGCTAACTAACTGGGGCACATCGATGGTTTCCCGTCGATTGGTGCCCTGCAGAATACTAACGATCTGTGATGCGGCCTTGATGACCGCATCCCAGATTTCCCTATTTTCGCACATCCTACGCACAATGTTCTCTGGCGTGGTGTCCGTCCCACTTATTGCCAGCATTTCGTACCTTATTCGCTCGAAACGCGGACATGTGAAGAACACATGCTCTGCGTTTTCTTCCGCACCCGTACATGCGGGGCACATAGGGAACTCTTCGTACCCGAACCTATGCAGGTACTGCCTAAAGCAGCCATGGCCTGACAGGATCTGTGTCAGATGGAAGGTTACTTCTCCATGGCGCCTATTAATCCAGCATGCTAACTCTGGAATGAGTCGGTGTGTCCATCTACCTTTCGTAGTGCTGAACCACTTCCGCTGCCACCTAGCCATTGAAGATGACCGTATGGTGTTACGTATACCCCTCGTGTCGCGTTGGTCGAAGCACTCTACATCCTCTTTGACGATGATGCTGATGGGCATCATGACAGCCAAGACGCAAACCGCCTCGTACGACACTGTTCGGTATGCGCACGCGACCTTTAGGCACATTAGCCTGTACGTACTCTCAAGTTTGCCGCGATGGCACGAGGTACTCAATACCTTGGACCACACAGGTCCTCCATACCTGAGTATGGACGTAGTCACGCTAGCAAGAACTTTGCGCCTGCTGCTACGGACCGCCGAGCTGTTTGCCATCATGCGAGATAGCGCCGCCACAGCCATGGAAGCTTTCTTGCAGGTATAATCGACGTGGCTCCCCATAACCCCCAGGAGCTTCAGGGAGCGTTTTGAAGCAATAGTGCATGCACCAGCACTGATCGATGCCTCCTGCTCCGACTTTCTGTTATTTACAACAATAAATTCAGTCTTATGGTGCGCTAGCTCCAGTTTCCTGGAGTGCATCCAGTCTTCCACTACGCGTATGGATAGCGCGGCCTTTAACTCTACCTCTCTAATTGACTCGTCATAGACCTCAAGAGTTATGTCGTCGGCGAAGCCCACGATCACCACCCCTGGAGGGAGTGTTAGTTTTAACACGCCGTCATACATGATATTCCACAGTACCGGACCCAGGATGGAACCTTGCGGTACACCTGCGGTAACTGGGACGCTTTTCTGACCCTCGTTTGTGTTATACACTAGCACTCGATTCTGAAAATAGTTACCCAGAATCTTGTACAGCGGCGTCGGCACTCTGAGACTCTGTAGCGCTAAGGCTATGGAGTCCCAGCTGGCACTAATAAACTCGTTCTTCACGTCGAGCGTGACGATCGCGCAGTAACGAATGCCCCTCCTTTTGCGTTGGATTGCAACCTCAGCCATTCTGGTGACGGAGAGAATTGCATCCACCGTGGACCTACCTTTCCGAAAACCGAGCTGGTTGCTTGATAGACCGTTCTCACTTTCTGTATATTTCACCAGTCTATTGAGGATTACCCTCTCAAGCACCTTGCCCGCCGTGTCCAGCAGGCAGATTGGTCTGTATGCCGATGGATCACCTGGTGGTTTCCCAACCTTCGGCAACAGCACCAGCCTCTGGCGCTTCCACACGTCCGGGAAGAGGCAGTCAAGGCAATTCTGCATGACCGCCCTGAACAACCCGGGGGCTTCTTTGATGGCCGTGTTGATGGCCAAGTTCGGGATTCCGTCTGGTCCCGGAGCCTTGCCTACCTTCAGGGAGTTTGCGATCTCGATCAATTCATCTTCTGTCACCCTTACCGCATCGTCTGCCTCTGCACGGCTGCCGTCACTCACGGTTGGTGGTGACTCGTCAGCCGGAGGCCAGGGACTTGGTTCGTGGCTTAAGAAGAGGCCCTGAATGATCGTTTCTAGCATCGCTAGTGATTGTTCAGCCGGTGCTAGCGCGTCTCTAGTCTTGGTCATAACGATCCCGTAGGCGTCACCCCACGGGCTCGAATTGGCACTGGCAAAGTCGTTCGAAACAGGCTCGTTTACTGGCTCTGATTGCGCTCTTTAGCGTTGCCTTAGCGGATCTGAATGCGGCACCGCGTTCCGCTCTTTGCTCGTCGGAAGGCGCGCGTTGCATCCTCCGTCTTGCACGGAGGCATGCACTGCGTAGGCCTGCTATCCTTTCGCTCCACCAGTATGTCGGTGGTCTACCCTCTCTAGGCGGACGAGATCTAGGCATCGTGGCATCGCACGCCCATGACAGTATCGAATTTAGATGGTCCAAACCCGGGAGTAGTTCACCCCCTTCGTGCTTCCATCTAATTGCCTGCCCAAAAACATCTGCATCGAAATGCAATGTTTTCCAGCCGTAGAAGGATGGAATATTGGCCCTACTCGCTGCTTGCTTCCGCACGCCTACCTCATAGCGGACCGGTTGGTGGTCGCTATTCGTGTAGCTGTCGTCTACCCTCCAGTTCGTGATCAGTCCCGGGCTGCATTTCGTACCAACGTTAGCCAAGTCTAAGTTGAGCTTTGCCAAAGCTTCCAACAAGACGTACCCCTCTCTGGAGGTCGACACAATCTCCTGAACCAGGGACCTGCCTGTCGTGCAAATGGCCTTCTTCCCAGACTTGTCCGATACCCATTTACCGTTTCCGGTTGGGATGCGGTATGGGTCTGAGACAATGGCCACGTCCGACAACAACTCAGCAGCTGCTACACACTGCTGCGCCGCATAGCAGTGGTTCAGGTTTAATTGTATCACCCTCAGGCCTGCGGCTTAGTAGCCGGCCGTGCAGCCGGACACTTGGAGCCTCCCATGGCGTGTTTGGCGTCCCGTTTACCGGTGCATACCAGACACTTGGGAGGTGCATCGCAGTCCCGTGCCTTGTGGCCTGCGCCACCGCAGCAGCGGCATAAATTGGACCTGTCGGGCCCTTTGCACGACCAGGATTTATGCCACCGCTCAAAGCACCTGAAGCAAACGTCGGGTTGTTGGAAGGTGCCCGGAGGGCAGACCGACCAACCCACCTTCAACGTGGCCTTCTTCAGGGCCTTGTTACCCTCCGCTAGTGGAAGCTTTATGGTAGCAACCTGGTTGCCGGCCGGGCCCCTGCGGAGACTAACTGCCTCCGCGGTCACTACCAGTCCACACTCTCGCTCGAAGGCTTGTGCTATGTCGCACCCTTCGGTGATCTCGTTCAGGTTTTTAAGCGGGAGAGTCACTTCAGGAGTGAGGGCTCGGATTTGGACCTCCTCGCCTAGCACTTCCTGGGTCGCCTTTTTATAGGCACAGCCCTTACCCTTTGCCTCTTTGCGGAGTTCGAGGATCATCTCGCCGGTGCGTGACCGACGAATTGACCTGACATCCGAGCCGAGGTCTTTGAGCTTTGACTAGCCTCTCATGGCCTTCAGGACTTCAGCGTATTTAGACGCATCCGTCTTGAAAATGAGCGCGTCGCCCTTGCTCCGCCTGTTCGCCCCTTGCGGCTACTTATTGCTGTCGCCGCGCTTCGCGCGTCGTTATCGCTTCTGCCGCTTTTCGTCCACCACGGTGGTCCAACCCGTGGCTTCGCCGTTTGTCGGTTCTTTGCTCGGCTCGACTGACGGGCCAGCTTCCTGGTTGTCTCCAAACAACCGCCTTCGTTGCTTCCTGGGGGCCGATTCCCCCGGAGAGCCTCTCGGATTTCGCGCTGCAAATATTCATGCGTAGCAACAGAAGAAATTGCTTCAAATCTTTCGATATGTTGCTACGTTCGTCCGTGAACTTGAGTATTTCATCAAGTTGTACGGACACCGCCTCTACGCTCGGGAACTTGTTTATGTGGCATTCTACCGCAGAGAGTAGCATAGCCCCAGATATCTGTTCCCGCTCCTTGGCAGTTTTAGTCGTTTCCACCTTGCCGCCAGTCTTCGCCGTTCCGGTCTGTGCTGGCTTAAGCGTGACCGCCTTTGCCCCAACTCGGAACTCCCCTGTCGGTGACGCAAAAGGTGTACCAACCTGTGCGCCGCCTTTACCGGCATCCGCCAGTCTCGGTGCAGACCGTGCGTTGCCCCGCCTGGCAAACGGGTTTACTAACCCGTCCGCCCCATCCGCTACCTTCATCTCCTCATCAATGTTGAAGAAATTCGTTATTGTTAATAGGGTCCCCCTTCCAGCCGCTGTTCATGGTGGAGTGGTCACCCATATGGTCCCATGGTGGCCTATGCCGGAGCAGTGAGGTCATGGCTAGTGAAGGTCGTCATAGCCCCTCATGAGCAACTATGACGCCTCCCGACCGCTGTAAGTCAGAAAAGGGCATCTGATCCCACACCTGCCTGATTCCCATCAGGCAATGACCGCGGATCGTACTGGAAGGCCTGCCAGGTTTTACGGGACGGAGACCCCTGCAACCGTATGCCACCTCGCTGTTGCAAGCCGTTGTTACACGACTTTACTAAGGGAGCTCGGTGCAGGTGCCAGGCCAACGTCGTGGTATGAAATCGTATTCCCTCTCAAAAACCTAAAACACAGCGACCAGTCCACCATAATTGAGACCTCACTGGTATCAGCCCCAATAGGCAGGTTAGTGCATTTGGGTGATGGGAGCGGCACTACACGCTCCGTCGAAGCTGCTTACGGGTGGCCGTGGCTTTTACGGGGAATCGACTGCCCAATGCCCGAAACCCCAACACTCCCTAGGCAAGCTCCCGCTGCCGGACCGGGACTAATCGATGCTATCACACACCTATCGGTGGTCACACAGCGCGTGCATGGCCTCGACGGTCGCCAGGCGTCGACCCGTGGTGGCCTGCAGCTCGGCCAAACATTCGCCATGGTGGATGAAAACATGCGTGTAGGTATGTTTTTGAATTCTTTGTTCGTTTTATTTATCAATTGCTCCTCAATTTTTGCGTCAAAATGCACAAGAGTAGTTCTTGAAGTTTCCGGAATCGAATTTTGCCTTTCTCCAAGAAAGGTATAGCAATCACTGGAAAAACCAAAGGTATATAAGTGGTCCCAATGGCCGAATGTCATATACCACTCGACTTAGTTCGACGAAATGAGCATTTACTGTATGTATGTATGTATGTATGTGTGTATGTGTGTGTTATCTAAAGTTTTTTAAAGAAAAGTTATCCTGAGGTTGTTTAAACTCACTGATTTTTCTCAGAGATGGCTGAACCGATTTTCACAAAATTAATGTCAAATGAAAGGCCTAGTTGCCCCATAAGTTGCTATTTAATTTCATTGTAATCGGATTGTAACTTTGTTCGTTGTTAAGAAAAATATGAAATCACATAATGAAACTAAACATATTGACTTTCTCCTAACGGTCACTGGCCAATTAAAAGGTAGAAAAGTGACCCAAATGGCTGAATGTCATATACTACTCGACTCAGTTCGATGAATCGAGCATTTTTTGCATGTATGCATGTATAGGTGTATATGTTTGTGTGTGGGTGTGTACGTGTGTATGTGCACCTTTTTTTTTCGCACTCACTTTTATCGGAGTGGGTCTGACCGATTCTTCCTATCCTGGTGTCAGATGAAGGGTATATTTGCCGCTTAGGTTGCTATTGAATTTCATTGTAATCAAACTTTCAGTTTTGGCGCTGCGGCAAAATGTGAAAATCGCTTCTATATCTCAGGAGCTATGAACATAGTTGAATTCCAATTAATGGGTTTTAAAACCCTTAAACAATGACTTACATAAGGTTTAAACATGAGGTTTAAAAGTTATAGAAAGAAACGTAACCCGGGGACTGTTTAAAACTATAGCTACGATCAAAATATGTGGCCTCAACATCATTCAAATTTGATATTGTACTATTTCAATGTTTGCGGCCTTGCTCAGGTTTGAAGTTGAAATTAGAAGTCATTGCTATCATTTCACTTTTTCTTTAGCACAAATATTAAGTCAAATTTTACATACTATACCTAAATAATTACTTTATATATAACATCAATATTCTAGTTCCTAAAGAGTATTGAATTGTATTTGACAATTTAAGGATGTTTTCCAGAAACCGGAAGCTGAAAAATCGGGTTTCAAAGTGAAATATGGAGTTTACTCCCGGCTTGCGGGCCCGGAATAATATTCCTTAAAAACATTGGGTAATGTTTGTCCCTTTAAGGTTGTTTTCCAGAAATCGGAAGCTACCATGTATCTAGAAATTTAAAATGGCGTCCTAAGTTGATTTCTGGCCTCTGGGTGTAACGTTTCGTAATACTCATAATAGATTTTATTTGGTCATCTTAAGTTGTTTTCCAGAAACTGAAAGTTGGCATCTTCGCCATTGAAATAAGGCAAAATTTGGCCATTTTAGAATATATTCCGGCAAACAGAAGTAGTCATCTGGATTTTTCGCGTGATGTTTTTGAAACATATGTATTTCATGGTAATTGCATATGTATGTTTTAATGTATGCTCATACGTGTGTGAATGTTAGGTTTTGAATGTTCGGTATAGTTGTGCTGTTGGCTATCCGAAATTCCTTATTTAGAGTGAAAAATGAAACCAGCAGAAATTTTCAAGGAGTATTTTTTCTCTTAAATCGTGTAAATCTATTTTAACATGTAATAAGTTTGAATGAGAAAGGCTGGGTCTCACCGCTAGGTGGATTAATTTGGGTTTTTTAAAAGGCAAATCTCTTAGAAATGCATGAAATATACAGATCTGATATTATTTCATAAAAATTTGATTGAAAATAAAAAAAAATTAGGGACATGGAAACTCTTGCGTTGAAAGACTCGAGCAGCGAGCTACCTTAGAGCACACAAGAGATCAAAAAACTGTAACTTTGACCGCTTTGAGGCTCTTTTTCCCGAAGTCCGATTGAGCTCAAATTTGGCATGGGAAATTTTTACGAGAAAACATTGTTAATCTTTAGAACTCTATCGTAAATGAAATTTAGAACTCTATCGTAAATAAAATTCTCTACCCACATGAAACGCCGGCCCTGATCAAGAAATCGAAATTTTTCAATAGCTTAAGAGCTGAATACCAAGAATAAGTACTGAAACCAACCAGCAAACAAACAACAATTAACATAATAGAATTTAGTTAGTTCTGGGTTA